>NW_023647901.1:5000-7038 GCF_015228065.2 Penaeus monodon
CTCGATTGTTAGCAGTTCACTCATTCTGCTAATTCGTCTGATAATCTAATTACTTTTTGTTTATTCTTGGTTCGACTTTTGCCTTAGCGAGGTAATCAGTCTAAAGTGTAAATGATTAAGGTGTGAATATAGATATAAGTACCAGTATAAATAGTAATAAAAAAGTAAATAATTTTAAATGTATGGCTAGTAATTTAAGGTATGAAAGCTAGTAACAGACGGAATAATACGGTCATTTTGGAAAGTAATATAAGAAAAAATAAATAAATTCAGGTTTAGTTTAGTCAGAGACGTGTGTATTCCCCCACTACCCCCCCCCCCACACTATCACAACGGATGGGAAAATATAGGTGTGAATATTTATTCATTTATTGAATTTTTACTGTCGCGTCAACATCTACGTTTTTTTTTTTTTTTTTTTTTTTTTTCACATGGCGATATTTGTGGATTTTCAGAATGGTAACAGGTTGAAACAATAATGCCAGACATCAGAAGTCATGTAGCATTATGATGAAGCATTGTGGCGAAAGGGTAAACATGGTTGACGATGAGGATAAGTGGACAGAAGAAGGGGGAAGAAGAGAAGGAAAAGAGAAGAGAGATAGAAGAAAAGACCATGGAAACTTTGTTGAGGCGAGGGCTTGAGGTCCAAGGTAGGGGGGGGGGGATCCCTTACATTGGGCCTCAGTCCCCGTCTCCTACGCCCCCCCCTACCGAGACAACAACGAGCAAGCGTTGGGTGGGTGGGGGGGGTGAATGATAACTCGTGACTACCACGTGTAAAGTTAGCACGGTTTTGTACTTGAAAACGAGTCTTGAGCAGAGTATACTTTTGGAGACTAATTTTTTTTTAAATAAAGCTAATTGTGATTGTTGTAGCCATTATTGATTATTTTGATCACTTTTAATTGCGGGGGATATGTTGATCTTACAAAAATGCTCGGGAGGGAAATTGTCCGCCGTGCAGAACGCGTCAGAGTAAGAAGAAAAAGAAAAAAAAAATGTTTTAAAATACGGCATGGAAGTTGACCAGCGTGTAGAAAGGGGGAGGGGACGGGTAAGTTGTCCGGAAATTAGCAACCTATCCCCTTCATACACCCCCATCCCCCCTCCACCCCACCTAGGGTCTGTCAACAGCGGGAGGAGATTAATGCAAAGGGGAGATAAGGTACACACAAAGCTATCTCAAACCAGAGCACAACAACTATTCAACAAACCCCCTACGTTTTCATCCTTTCCTCGTGTCCCTTGTTGTCCGTCTAGAATGAAAGTGTATCGGTTAACGTTTGGTGTTTGTTTCGTACGTCAGGTAAACGTTGATTGAGATGCTCACATAATGTTGACATCAGACACTGAATTTCAACTTCTTTATGTAATTGTCTTGGAATAACTGTTCACTAATCGCTGCTGGATAAATAGAGAGAATGATTACCTAAAAAGGTAACACCGGCATTCTCCGTGAAAGGAACTGGGACCCTACCACGTACTCACTCCAAGAGCATCACAACATGAAAACTACAATTAAGTATCATGCTGTGACCACGGCGGCTCAGACTGAACCTACCGTTAAAAGAAGAAGAATCGCTGCTGGAGACTAATCTATTAGAATTTCGTTAATGTGCGACTAAACGAATTGTGAGTTTTCTTATCTGCCGTGTTAACTTTTCATGAGACAATCATATAGCTCCCATATATGCTTCTTTGCCGTTTCACTCCACGATAAGGGCAACGGCACAATGGCTTATCTACTTATCGGTAATCCAGTTGTCTCTTTCTAACCTCATTCCTTCGCTCTCTCCCTTAGAGATGTCTCTTTATCCCTCTCCCATGTAGTTGGCTTTCTCTCTCCCTCTCTCTCTCTCTCTCTCTCTCTCTCTCTCTCTTCCTCTCTCTCTTTCTATCCTACCTCTCTCTCTCCCTCTCTCTCCTCTCTCTCTCTCTCTCTCTCTCTCTCCTCTAGTAACATACAAAAGCATTTTGTAGACAATATCAGATCTATATCAACACCTAAAGCCTATCACACTTGAACATTTTTCAC
>NW_023647904.1:0-7035 GCF_015228065.2 Penaeus monodon
ATACCTCTCAACGGCTGCATTGCTTAAGAGGACTGCATAAAGTATACTGTCTTGAGTTTCTAAAGCTTGTTTTTTTCTAGGTATAACTCTCACTTTTACTTTTCACCTTTGAATGATAAATCACCTTCTACGAATAGAGAAATGTTATGTCATAATGGCTCTAGTTACTTTCCTAATTCAATACTTCCCTTCCTATTCGTTTCCTGTTGCTCTGCATTGATTTCAATTCATTTGCATTGATTTCAGTATGATTCCAGGTAATTTCCTATTCGCCTATCCTCCCCCCTCCTCCTCTACCTAAAACATGTTGTTCAATGCGTTTACCCTTGAGCTTTGCCTATGCTAATATTTTCACATACACGTATTATAAAACACGATAAGTCGATCGACTGATTGACTAAAACAGAAAGATAAGATATACTCAAGCAAGCATTGCATTAAAGTATGGGTAGTGACGCTGAAGCAAGGATTACTATATATACACATAATAATCCACAGTATTTATAGCTATACTGACTGACTGATACAAAATGAAAGAAAGAGAAGTTACTCTCACAGACACTCGTGAGGATATAACTACACACAAATAAGCACTGGACTCGACGACATTCCCAAGACGTTTTATCAAGGAAGGTTCTGAAGACTTGAAGGATTTCGACGAATTTGGAGTCTTGTTGGAAAGGACCTTGTTAAAGGAGCGATTTGAATACAAAACAACGTGTGTATTGTTTTGTAAGGAAAGAGCACATTGACGCCACCACTCATGGCATACGCATATGAATATGTATGTATGTATATATGTATAAATAAATACATACATACATATATTATATATATATATAGATATATATATATATACATATACATATTATATATATATATATTATATATATATATAATCATATAGATACATACATATATATATATAATATATATATATATATTATATATATATATATATATTATAATATATTATATATATATATATTGTGTGGTGGTGTGTGTGTGTGTGTGTGTGGTGTGTGTGTGTGTGTGTGTGTGTGTGTGTTTGTGGTGTGTTTGTGTGTGTGTGAGTGTGTATGTGCGTGCGTGTTTGTGTGTTTGTTTGTTAATCTATTACCGAGGTAATGCATAATCGAAACATTAATTTTATGGGGAAAAGAGAAAATTACTGAAGTCACGCAGACAAAAATAAAGTAATCTACTACTCGTGTTATTATTAAGTTAATTCATATCCCAACGTTATCTATGACAACGTGAATTCAACGTATATTGAGCCTTTTTTCATTTTTCATTTCAGTTGAATTTGCAAAACTTATTTATCTTTGATGATAATGATGGTGATACTGATGATGATGATGATGATGATGATGATGATGATGATGATGGTGATTGATGATGATGACAACAATAATAAAATGATGATAATGATAATAATAATGATAACAATAATGATGATGATGATGATATAGCCATAATGATAATGATATTGATAATAATGATAGTAATAATAATTATAATAATAAATAATAATAATAATAAAATAAAAGAGAAAATAGTAATAAAAAAAATAACAATAATAACAAAATGTTAAATTATTGCCCAGTAATAATAACAATGACAGCAAAAAACAAAAACAAAAAAATAAAACGATAAAAATAACAATAAAAAAAAAATGTGATAATAATGATGATAACAATAATGATAATAAAAAAATGATAATAACATCCACATCACACAAATAACCTCAAAATTTTAATTTGAAAAAAAAAACCCAGCCCCTTACAGGAATGACAAGAGAAAAATCCCCCGAAAAAATTTAAATAAAAAATGATAAAAAAACAGAAAAAAACTAAAAATCCCCCCAAAGAGCCCGAAACCCTTAATCGAAAAAAAAAAAAAAAAAGGGAGACAAAAAAACCCGAAAAAAAAAAAAAAACTTGAGCCCTTTGTGGGATACTGAAAAAAAGGGAAGGGAAAAATAAAAGGAAAAAAAATCGAGAAAAAGAAGAAAAAGAAAACCCGGGGGTTAAGGGGGGGAGGAGAAAGAGGGGGAAGGGGAAGAGGGGGAAAGGGGGAAGGGGGGAAGGGTTTGAAGGGGGGGAAAGGGGAAAAAGAGGGGTCGAAAAGGGGGAAAAGGGGGAAAAACCGGAGAGAGGGTAGGCTTGGAGAGGGGTTTTGTTTTTGAGGGTGGGTGTGTGTAGGCGGAAGGTGCCCCCCAAAGGAATGCCAACGTGACCAAACTACGTAAAACCCCCGGGGAAAAATGACGTATATCCCGTTTGGGGAAAAAACAAGATTTTTATAATGGGAAAAATTTACTTTGAATTTTCTTTTTCTTCTTGGGTTCCCTTCTTATTAACATTCTTTCATTTCCATTTTTTTGCCCAGAGATTGCGGTTTGGAGAATGATAAAAAAATTAAGGAAAAAGCCCTTTAAAGGGAAAATTTCCCAACTACCTCGTTTTCTTTGTTTTTTTTTTAAAAGGATTAGCTTAAAAAAAATCATAAAAAATCCTAAAAAAAATTTAAAAAAAAATCCCTTAAACCCTTTTCCCCGGGTTAAATTTCTTGTTTACTTTTAAAAAATATGTGAAAAAGGGAAAGGGAAAAGGGGTAAAAGGGTTTGACAAAAAAAACTCTTATGAAAAAAGGACTAAAATAAAGAAAAAAAAAAGAAGAAGAAAAAAAAAAAAACAAAATTTTTTATTTTTTAAGCATGAAAAAAAACAGGAGAAAAAAAACAAATAAAAAATTGGGGAAATCAGTTTAAGATAGGACCAGCTGCCCCATCAAAGAAAAGGGGTGTACGATTCACCCTTTGGGCGAAAATGGAAGTACCCACGATCAATTTTGCCCTTGAAAAAAAGGAAAAAAAACTAAATAGGGTTAGAGTATACAACCCTTTTGGTGAATGGGGGGAAGGGGCAAAATTAATGATAAGAAAAGAGAACGAGAAAAAAGGAAAAAAATATGAATAATGGGGGAAAGAAAAATTTAATGTATTTATGATTAATTGAAAAAGTACAGCTGTGGCATGTTTCTTTCCGTACAAGGTAAAAAATTCTGGGAAAAAATTTGTTGTTTTTGCATTTGTTATCGTTTTCAAAACATAAGGAGAAAAGTGACGATCCCCCTGATACGAACAGCATGAATTTTGTTTTTGGGAATGAAAGAAAAAACGTACTGCATACTGTGTGGGTGGGGGTGCGTGTATGTATGTTTTGTAGGGGGAAGTATGTATGTATGTATGTATTAGGATGTATGTATTTTTGTATTTTATGTATGTATGTAAAGTATGTATGGTTTTGTATTTTTTGGGATGTTTTGTATGTATGGATTATGTAGTCCTAGTATGTAAAATTTTGTATGTATGTTGTATTTTTTTGGGGGCCGGGGTGGGGGGGGTGTTGACGAACATACTTGGGCCAGTTTTATAATCGTTAAAGGGTGATGAGGTTGGGCACACACACCCCACACCAAAACCCCCACATATATAATATATTATAAAATTTTTATATATTATAAAAATTAAGGTTTTGTGGTTTGTGGGGGGTGGTTTTGTGTGTGGGTGTGTTGGGGGTTTTTGGGGTTTTGTATGTGTGTGTGGTGTGGGGGTGTGGGTGTGTGTGTGGGGTGTGTTGGAGTGATGTGTTTTGGGGTGTGGTTAAACACACACACACACACACCAGTATATATATATTTTATAAAATATGTTTTTAAAACATATATTTTACATTATATACCCCAAAACAAAAATTATTAAAAACAACCACACACCAAACCCCCACCAACACCACCCACCCCCACCACACACAAAATTTAAATTTTATAAAATATATATATATAATATATATATATATATATTGTTTGCCCGGGCGCCTCGTTTTTCTCTGCCACCAAAAACAAGGCAGGCTAGGCAGACGGCCGTGGGTTTTAACAGGGGGCGGAAAACTGAAAAGCTCCCCCCAGGCCCCCGAAAACCCCCGCGTTCCCAGAAAAACCAGGGGAGGAAACCCCCCAAGTGGCGAGGGGAGGGCACGAAGTAAACCCCAAAAGGGCAGTCTTTTTTTATTTCACAAGTTTTTTTTACCCTTTCAAATTTTTTTATAGGGCCAAAACGGGGGGTACCCCGCCCTGTTTAAAAGCACCAAAACAGCTTATAACAGGGAAAAACCAAAGGGTTTTTCCAGGGCCCCAAGGGCAACCCCGAGGTCTTTCCCGGGGGCAACACCCAACCCGCTTCCCCTCGGCTTGTTCCCCCGCCTTTACAGCCACGCGCCCTGTTTGCTCATCCCTTCATGTAAACACTTTTTTCGCACCCGAGACAAAAACCCCTGGCCCTAGCACTATCCCCCCCCCATAAAACGACGACCCGTCTGCTCTGACTATCTAAAACCGAAACAAACTACAAAAATTTAAAAAAAATTAGCCCTGCACGTCCTAATTGCGTACTCAAAACACACTCTTTCATCCAGCGAGGCTTTCTTCGCTCTCGCTGGGTCCTCTGGAGGAGGTGTGGGCGCGGTAGATTGAAAGGTGGCACCCAGAGGGGTATCCCCCTGCCCAAGCTGGCTCAGGTCACCATTGACGTCTGTTGCATCGCCCTCACCGTCCAAATTGTCGTCCTCATTTTCGGTCAGCGCCTGCCTACGTCTCTTCATGCGCTACTGGGGCTAACGTCATCTTTTTCACCATGGCCCCAGGAGTAGCTTCCTGCCCATGGTACGCCACAGCCGGTGCGCCAAGTCCTCGAGGAAGTCAGGCAACGGCCCCACACCACCAACTCCTTGCTCCTCGACGACTCTCTGGATGCTCCACTTCCTCACAAGTGCCCAGCTTTGCACCCAGCTGGCACCTTCTGGGCCTTATCAGAGAAGTTAGCTCCCAACACTGTAACTAACCCCTCCCCTGGTCCAACAAGGCTCCGCCCAACCGCTACCATCAGCCAGCTGCAGGTTTTTGAATGGGCTCCACGAGGCCCTCTACTCCACGATCACTCTTGACAGTCGACACCGATTCTAGACTCTGTCCTGGGGCAAGGTGCAGTCGCTCAGCCGTAACTACCTCTGCACAGTCCAACCACTGGAAGCAGGGCACATCTTCACCGTGCACCCTCACCAGCTTCCGTCCAAGGTCGACACACGCCTTACTCTGCGTCAGGTAGTCAAGGCCCAGCAAGCAGTGCTCGTCCAGATCTGCTACATACACCGGCAGCCGCTGCACCGTGCTGCCCACGCCAATACGAGCCTCCACTGGCCCTTGAGCTGCACACAATGCCCCGTGACACCACACAGTCTCTGTGGTGGGGTCTGGAAGTCGCATAGTGGCCAACTATCAGGCCGCACTAGGGTCTTCTCAGCCCAGTGTCCACTGTCAGGCGGCATGGCTTCCCATCTATTGAGCCCTCCACCTGCATCGTGCTGGTTCGACGGCAGCTTACCCAAGTCGGGGCCCGGGAACCGAGGACGGCTGGTTTCGGCCCCTTCTCCAGCCTGTCAAATTTTTCCGCCTGTACCACTTCCTTAGCCTTAGGACATGCACTCGGATGGTGACCATTACCTGCCACAGTCCTTGCAGCACTACTGGAAGGCATCAGAATCCGTCCGGTTGAGAGGACGTGTTCTCCGCTCCCTCTCGACACCGACTACGTCTGTGCCCTTCCTTACCGCAGCCCCAACACAAGCCTTGAAAGTGCTCGGGCTCACCTTCCTCAGTGCTATCTTCTCCACTTTAGCCTTCCTGGCCCCGGAGGTCATGGCGGGGCTGAGCAGCAGGCCCTAGGCCACAGGTTGCCGTCAGGAAGGCCGCGAACTACACGGCCCTCGCCAGCGCCACCTGCACGTCCTCAGGGTGGGCCTGCTTGACGTAGTTTTGGGCAGCTGCTGGTCCTGTAAAGCGTCAACAAAGAAATCGCGGGCCAGGACCACAATCATCTCTGCCGCAGGGTACGACCTCCTTACCAGCGCCTCCACATCCTGCGCCAGCTGGGACAGTGTCTCGCCACGCTCACGAGTCCGCTTCTTCAAGTGGGCCCGATATACCTCGGCCTGGTGGTGGGGGGCCCCAAACGGCGTTTCAAAGCCTCCGCCACGCTGGTGTAAGAGGCCCTGTTGGGATGCCGGCAGATGCAGGGCTTACCAGCTGCAGGGCCTTCTCTTCCTGGCTCCAGCCCTGGGCAGATGCCAGCATTTCAAATTGGGCGACATATGCCTCCCAGGCCACCTTCCCGTCGTACTCAGCTGGCTTACGCTTCACAGAATGTCTGGAGGCCGAGGGGCTGCAGGGTGGAGAACGCGTGCCGTGAACTAACACGCCCGGGGGGGAGGAAGGGGGTGAGGGAGGCAACGAGGCGGGTGACCGGGTCCGAGTTTGCCGCCACCTATATCAAGGGAGCGGTTCCGATGGGTCCCCAGCCCTTTCTGCAGCGACCACTGGCTCCGACACGAGCTGCGAGGCCCGGGGTTTCCTGCCACGGACCCCAGGCAGACCCCAGTAAATCTGACACTCTGGCATCTGTTGCCAGAACCTCGTCTGCCTTCTCTGCTTGCAACGTTACTACCTCGTGACGCCGCCTTTCCTCCTTCACTTCCTCCCTCAGGCCCTGAACCTCGCCCTTCAGAGTCTGCACCTCCTCCATCAGTTCACTCTTCACGCTGTTGCAGGCCTTGTCGGTGTACTGCTGAGTTTCCATCTTCACAGATGCAAGATTGCTCTGTAGCACCTCAACAAGTCGGCAGAACTGTTCCTCTGCCTTCCTTGCCTGCATCTCGACGAGATGGTGCGCCTGCTCGTGTGCCCTCTGTGCCTGCTCTTCTGCCCTTTGTGCCATTTCCTCCCTCATACCGGCCAGCATGGCAGTGATCAGGTCCATCTGGCTCGGCTTCACCTCACTCGTGCCTGCCTCAGTCCATAGCCTCCTCTCCCTCATGGCTGCCGCCATCTTTGGACGACATGATAAATCGGCGCTCTCAGGGTCAAAAATCACAATCCCACTTCTGAACCATTTTTTACGCCCCCGGTCGCCTCGCCTTG
>NW_023647905.1:7500-34276 GCF_015228065.2 Penaeus monodon
TTATGAAACAGTTTGCCTTTAAGAGAAACTGGAAAATCTTGACCTCCATAGTATTCATTTTAATTATTCAATCTAAGAGGGAGTCTAGTATCCGTACCTCTCAGACTCCTTTCTAAGTTCCGTAGTTAAGGATTGGTTCCTCGAAATCTAAAACGTTGAACCCCTAACTTTGGCTTCTTTCCCACATTTTTATGTCTTTTTAGAAATGTGCTCTCGTGTTAGTCACGGTGAAGTTTAATTATTGTATGTATTTTATTAATTTGTTTATTTTCTATTTTTACAAATGTGTTTATTTTCTACTTTTATATATTTTTTATTTTCTATTTTTATAAAGTTGTTTATTTTCTGTTCCTTCGCATGGACTGCGAGGAAACCTGCATGTAACATTACTCGAAGACCTTTTTTCACTTTGACTCACGAATCCACCAGAACTTCTCGAGGCCGGGACGCGGACGTAGAATTTTTTATTGTATATCATATATTTCCTGTGTTTATTTGTAGAATTGGCCAGCGCACGCTCCCCCCCCCCCCTCTATGATCATAAAGGCTATGCGTCTTTATTTCTCTTATCATGTCTGAACTCTGTGCATACCTTATAGAAACATCCATAGTGCGAACTTTCTCCACAGTAACTTTACATCCGTTGAAAGAACTGAGCCAATGATGAGAAGTTTTCTTCATGGTTTTCCACGCTGGCTAAGAGAGAATTTGCTTATCGTGGAAGGTCAGCCGCTCTACTGGTTTGTCGACCAGAAGGTCTGGCACCATCGGCAATACTCCGGGCGGGTGGAGAAACCGCTGGTCAGTATATCGAGCTCCCACCCCTCGCGAGGGTCCATTACCGGCAGACACTCCTCCGGTTGATCCTCTCGTTGACTAACCAGCGTACACCCCCGTAAACCTCGACGCTTTATTTCTTACCACAAAGTGGCAAGACACGACGCCTCTGAATGCTGTGCCATTAACCAAAACCACAGAGAGACACCGTTAGGTACACCCATTATGGCGGGCGCCGCGAACGAGAACGCAAACTCCCAGGAGCAGGAAATCCCCCCCGACGCCGCTTCTGGCCGCTATTGAGCCGTGGGAATACTGGTACTAAGGTCCTTTCATACCATAAGCCAGGGGCCATGCTACTTTATCCTGGCACGGGATTTAGACCCCGGGAAGATGCGATGAGGTGTGTGCAAAGCGTTATCTGTTCTCCACGGGCGGAACGCTTAGTGCGCTGGCATGCGACGGATCAGAAAGAAGGGCTGGCCTGTATTGAGAGCCACACAATCAAGATTTGGTTCGTCAACGATCAGGCTGAGATCAAGTAGGGGTTCGTCCTCTACTAGGCGGCGATCGTGAAAGATGGGAAGCTGTGGGCTCGGCTCCGTCAACTCCCAAAATAGTAGGCCCCTAAAGCCCTGGAAGGCCTATCAGCTCAGATGGAAGCGAAACAGAAAGCCTGTTGTCGGGTTTTGAAGTCTAGTGTACTGCTGCGTGGGGCGCCAAGGTTTCAAAAGCCAAAGTGAGCGCCACGTAGTCGAAGCCGGCTCTCACACAGCCTTCCGACACACGCGGTAACTTCTAGGCTGGATACTTGCGCCCTGATTGCGGTCCTGGGGTATGACCAGCTGTGCGGTTATATATATGAATGTGGACGACCTATTCAGGCACCAACAAACGCCGACCCAGCAGCCATCACCTCGGTTGCTACGACCTGCTGTGGCAAGCCCCTCTTGTGGTCCTGGGACTTGACCATCCATACTATAGGGGTGCACAAAACCTTGGATGGCCATGCTCTTGCAGCATGTCTCACCCTCATTTCTACCAGCTGCAACCATCGAGACAGAACGCGGGACCAACATACATGATCATGCTCAAGGAATACTTTCGGTCGCTGTGTGATTGTGATATCTTTAACCCGAATGATGCTTCCCCGAAAGGGGTTTAATCCGGAAATACTAACAACTTACCTAGGTCTTGTAAGCTCTCAGCCAAATCTTAATATGCCTTCGCCAAACTTCGCGCAGTATTACAAGGCTTGGTTTTAGCAATCATTAAACATACGAGCCAATTTCGTTTACCCCGACGGGTCTTGGCTTGACACAAATAATATAAAGGGAATTAGTCCAAAACAATGAAAGTACTAGCCTCGCGACATATTATAAGGCCTAGCTTAGTACTTCTTTCCCTCAATAATAACTTAAAATCAGTCCCAAAGCCATCGCTTACAAGGCTAGTGACTTAAATGATACCCAAGATACATGTACGCGTTTCAGTGAAATGCCCTCCTCGCCATGCCGATGTCGGCGAGGCTAATCAATCTTCAGAGAGCACCTACATGTCTCTAGCACACTTCCCTCATTATACCCAATGCTCTAACGATTGCCACGGTTGGCGCTCACCTTATACATCAGCCGTTGGTCGATCTATATTCAAATTAATTCCTCCAAAAGGCAATACCACTTGAAGAAGTCCCTTATGCAATAATACTTGTGGGTGTTGCTTGTGGTCGGACCACATCCGCCGCTAGTGTTTTACCACCGTTTGCGCCTCGCAATTTCAGCTCCAGTGCACCTTCGCAAGCCGCGGCTAAGACCATAAGAACTCATCTTGGTTCCGTATTTAAAACCAACTCACTATTTTGAGGGCATTGAAGTCCCCTGCTCATAAATACAGAGTTAATTATTAATAAAAAATACTAATGTAAATCTGTTGTCTGAAATGCGCAATTTATATTCAGAATTGTGTAAATTTGTATAGTAGTTTTAAAGACGTGGGACATTTCCATACCTGTCGAGTCATAAACAAAAACAGCCTGTCAAAGACATTTATGTTGGGAGTCATAGCCAAATTTGCCGAGCCATAGGCAAATGAAGATAATCAGACATGAGCAATGACAGGCAGACTTTGGAGGCCCACTCTAGTTTACTGCTAACCATGAACCGATCCATTTTGTACATATTTACATCAATTTTCTATTCGAAAATACAAATGGCGTCGCGCGTTTTCACAGCTAATGCAATGATGACAAACTCAGGGTTGCCCAAAATTATAGTTAGATATATAAAATGTGTAGTACTATTGCCATTATAGATGTAAGGTTTGTTACAGTATTTAGTTAATATATTAAAACGATCGATTATCTTCATAGAGCCTATATTGATGTAAGTCTTTGTTCTGTTCCTAGCATTAATTTTGAGATGTGGTATCAGCGTAAATCATAAAGAAAATCATAAAGAACAGTCAAAGACCTTTCGTGAATACTGCTACCTGTACTCCTCATTCTAACACTATTTTAAGTGTAAGTTCGCATTGTATATGCTTGCTTATCTATACTTCTAGAATATCTTAATTAATTCAGTATGTGATTTATGGTATGTTTTTCTGTTTACTCTTGGTGTTGATTAGTACATGCACATTCGCTGTCATTAAATAGGCCGTTCGTCTTTATGCATATTTTTCTTTGTATAAACTATGATTACAATCTTGAAAAAACGTCCATAGTGCGACATTGTCCCCAAATAAGAACAACATTCATTGAAAGAGCTTTTACTCAAACCAGGAATACCTTTACAAACTTGTGTCTACTAATATCCTACGAGTAAAGTCTCCTACGGACCTACCCGACTAATTTTCTCAAACTCAGGGCATCTGGAAAATAACTGATTACTTATAGGAAGCTGAGCCCAAAGAACTGACATTTGCCAATAATAATCCTACTACACTCCAGGCTCCCGTACCAGTGCGGGTGCTCAATCGTAAGGAAGGAGAAGTATCTGGCGATCTTCCTTTTTCTTCGCACCACGTCCACGCAGACACAACGCCTACGCCATGTACCTTTTACAATTACATACTTACACACCCGACATACAGCACACTTTTCTATCTTTCCATCATTCTTTTTTCCACAATACATTCACGTCCATTTATAAAACAATCACGGTCCCCGAACCTATTAATTGGGTAAATTTATCTCAGACTGGGAGAGTGCGTATGTAGTGCATGGTTGATTTTAACATGACTAGATCCAGCACCCGTCCAAATCTGACGATATGATTTCATCTCGGCAGTGCTGATAATTAGCCCAGGTTGATCTTTCTTCGGAGAATGAATTTATTACATCATCGCTGGGAAAGGTTCACCTGGGCTTTAAAGAAGCCTCGAGGGAAATGGTGTAGCAGAAGTAAATGAGTATAGTTTTCAGCCCAGGTTGACCTTTCTTCTGAGGATGGCTTACTAATTGCATCACTGGGAAAGGTTCACCTGGGCTTCAATGAAGCGTCACGACAAATGCTAAAGCAGCTATTCAACAAGAAATATGATATCAACACGAGAGCAAATACCAAATCTGATATGATATTACATCTAATCATTATTTAGAATAAATTAAAAGAACACTAGGTTGAAAGAATTATTATTAATAATTGATTATAAACAGTAGGTTGAAAGAAATAGTAATACATCGAGAGGATAATTATCAAGAATACATTAGTAGAAAGAAATAATATTAATACATTGATAGAATTCCTTAATAATTATCAAGAATACATTCATATCAAAGGTCATCCAGGCTCCCAGGAACACAAGCCTAAGACACAGAATAGTCAGACACCTAGAACAAGATAACGAGCTGTTTGCAAACAACTCCTGGCTGTCTCACACAGCCAGGGTGCTAATACGCCATCAGCTCAAAGAACCGCTACTGGCCAAGGGCATGGACTCCCCACACCCTGACTTTGTCGAAGCTCCGCCGTGGGCACAAACCTCGATAGAGTTCTCGGTCATGAGACTGGCAAGCAAAAAGAGTGAATATTGTACGCCTAGCCTAAAGGCAGAAACCCAGAGGGTCATTGCAACCATCACCCCTCCGGGGAGCCGAACATATTACACGGACGGATCGGTCGATCCCTTGACCCACACTGCAGGCGCCGGCTTCGCAGCAAGGGATGCCACAATATCCATGAGGGTAACAGACAACGCCTCCTCGCTACAGGCAGAGGCAGTTGCTATCATGGGAGCACTGAGTCACGCGTCCGTGAGGGAAGGACACGTGGTCATACACACAGACTCCAAAGGAGCCGTCGACTGTCTTCAGCAGCGCTCACCCACTGACAACATCTACCTCCTGACAACCATCCGCACAATAGCACAAAGGATGCTTGCTCAGGGTAGAAGAATTATCATAAACTGGGTTCCCAGCCATATAGGGATCAGAGGCAATGAGCTTGCTGACAGATTAGCCGAAATCGGCCGGGGTATGCCCCAAATCCCATGATAATACATCAGAGCCGAAAGTTTACTTAGGAGGAAGTGTACGGTGGCGGCCAACTCCTTCCTCCTGCAGCTTCACAGAGAGGAAACGAGATATTCCCCCTCGGCCAGCTGGTACTCAGATGCCACAGGCTATGAACCACTGGCACTCTCTGAACACAGAACACAGCCGTCGTGCTGGTAAAGAGATTATGCGAGATGCTTACACCACGGCTACAGGAGCGCCTGCTGGCAATCCCACCGCCACGGTAAGCACCGAGTGTCAGACCAACAAATGAGACAGCCATAAAAAGCTGACAAAGGCCGGGCCATAAATGAAAGGCCCGGGCGAAGCCAGAACTTCGCAAATCTCAAGCAAGCAAGCAAGCAAGAATATTGGCATTACACTCGCTCTAAATGAGCCCAGGTGAACCCTGCTTCGGAAGATGAGAAATTCACAGCATCACTGGGAAAGGTTCACCTGGGCTTAAATAAATATGAATGCAACCGTTGTCTTGGTAAATTTATCTCAGACTGGGAGAGTGCGTATGTAGTGCATGGTTGATTTTAGCATGACTAGATCCAGCACTCGTCCAAATCTGACGATATGATTTCATCTCGGCACTGCTGATAATTAGCCCAGGTTGAGAATGAATTCATTACATCATCACTGGGAAAGGTTCACCTGGGCTTTAAAGAAGCTTCGAGGGAAATCTGTAGCAGAAGTAAATAAGTATAGTTTTCAGCCCAGGTTGACCTTCCTTCTGAGGATGGCTTACTAATTGCATCACTGGGAAAGGTTCACCTGGGCTTCAAAGAAGCGTCACGGGAGCTGCTAATGCAGCTATTCGACAAGAAATATAATATCAACACGAGAGCAAATACCAAATCTGATATGATATTCAATCTAATCATTATTTAGAATAAATTAAAAGAACACTAGGTTGAAAGAATTATTATTAATATTGATTATAAACAGTAGGTTGAAAGAAAGAGTAATACATCGAGAGGATAATTATCAAGAATACATTAGTAGAAAGAAATAATATTAATACACTGATAGAATTCCTTAATAATTATCAAGAATACATTGGTAGAAAGAAATGTTATTAACACATTGATAGATAGAAATTATTATAAACAATACGTTCAAAGAAATAGTAATAGATTGAAATAAATGATATGAATGTATTTCAATAAAGCTTTATTAAACCTGAATAGAGGACGAAATAATATTAATATAGTGAAAGAGATGATGTTTGATAGTTGTGAAGAAATCCTATTAAAGTAAAGAGATGCGGGAACTGGGGACGTGAGTAGATAGATCATTGTTGAAAGAAATGATATTATCGAAAGCATATGTGGGAACTAGGGACACGAGTAGATAATTGTCAATCCGAATAGAGAATTGTGAATGATCTGATCATGTGATTATTGTATAAATGTTATCGGTGAAGGAATATTGGCAGTACACTCGCTCTAAATGAGCCCAGGTGAACCCTTCTTCGGAAGATGAAAAATTCACAGCATCACTGGGAAAGGTTCACCTGGGCTTCAACAAATATGAATGCAACCGTTGTCTCTTGGTGAACTGTTGTCTCTTGGTAAATGTATCTCAGACTGGGAGAGTGCGTATGTAGTGCATGGTTGATTTTAGCATGACTAGATCCAGCACTCGTCCAAATCTGACGATATGATTTCATCTCGGCATTGCTGATAATTAGCCCAGGTTGATCTTTCTCGGAGAATGAATTATCTGGGAAAGGTTCACCTGGGCTTTAAAGAAGCTTCGAGTGGGCTTTAAAGAAGCTTCGAGGGAAATCGTGTAGCAGAAGTAAATGAGTATAGTTTTCAGCCCAGGTTGACCTTTCTTCTGAGGATGGCTTACTAATTGCATCATTGGGAAAGGTTCACCTGGACTTCAAAGAAGCGTCACGGGAAATGCTAAAGCAGTATTCGACAAGAAATATGATATCAACACGAGAGCAAATACCAAATCTGATATGATATTCAATCCAATCATTATTTAGAATAAATTAAAAGAACACTAGGTTGAAAGAATTATTATTAATAATTGATTATAAACAGTACGTTGAAAGAAAGATTAATACATCGCGAGGATAATTATCAAGAATACATTAGTAGAAAGAAATAATATTAATACATTGATAGAATAATATTATCAAGAATACATTGGTAGAAAGAAATTATATTAATATAGTGAAAGAGATGATGTTTGATAGTTGTGAAGAAATCCTATTAAAGAAAAGAGATGCGGGAACTGGGGACGCGAGTAGATAGATCATTGTTGAAAGAAATGATATCGAAAACATATGTGGGAACTGGGGACACGAGTAGATAATTGTCAATCCGAATAGAGAATTGTGAATGATCTGATCATGTGATTATTGTATAAATGTTATCGGTGAAGGAATATTGGCAGTACACTCGCTCTAAATGAGCCCAGGTGAACCCTCTTCGGAAGATGAAAAATTCACAGCATCACTGGGAAAGGTTCACCTGGGCTTCAACAAATATGAATGCAACCATTGTCTCTTGGTGAACCGTTGTCTCTTGGTAAATGTATCTCAGACTGGGAGAGTGCGTATGTAGTGCATGGTTGATTTTAGCATGACTAGATCCAGCACTCGTCCAAATCTGACGATATGATTTCATCTCGGCACTGCTGATAATTAGCCCAGGTTGATCTTTCTTCGGAGAATGAATTTATTACATCATCACTGGGAAAGGTTCACCTGGGCTTTAAAGAAGCTTCGAGGGAAATCGTGTAGCAGAAGTAAATGAGTATAGTTTTCAGCCCAGTTGACCTTTCTTCTGAGGATGGCTACTAATTGCATCATGGAAAGGTTCACCTGGGCTTCAAAGAAGCGTCACGGGAAATGCTAAAGCAGCTATTCGACAAGAAATATGATATATCAACACGAGAGCAAATACCAAATCTGATATGATATTCAATCTAATCATTATTTAGAATAAATTAAAAGAACACTAGGTTGAAAGAATTATTATTAACAATGGATTATAAACAGTACGTTGAAAGAAATAGTAATACATCGAGAGGATAATAATATATTGAAATAAATCATTAATAATTAAGAAGAATACATTAGTAGAAAGAAATAATATTAATACATTGATCGAATACCTTAATAATTATCAAGAATACATTGGTAGAAAGAAATGATATTAACACTATTGATAGAAAGAAATTATTATAAACAATACGTTCAAAGAAATAGTAATAGATTGAAATAAATGATATGAATGTATTTCAATAAAGCTTTATTAAACCTGAATAGTGGACGAAATAATATTAATATAGTGAAAGAGATGATGTTTGATAGTTGTGAAGAAATCCTATTAAAGTAAAGAAATGCGGGAAATGCGAGTAGATAGATCATTGTTGAAAGAAATGATATTATCGAAAGCATATGTGGGAACTGGGGACACGAGTAGATAATTGTCAATCCGAATAGAGAATTGTGAATGATCTGATCATGTGATTATTGTATAAATGTTATCGGTGAAGGAATATTGGCAGTACACTCGCTCTAAATGAGCCTAGGTGAACCCTTCTTGGAAGATGAAAAATTCACAGCATCACTGGGAAATGTTCACCTGGGCTTCAATAAATATGAATGCAACCGTTGTCTCTTGGTGAACCGTTGTCTCTTGGTAAATGTATCTCAAGACTGGGAGAGTGCGTATGTAGTGCATGGTGATTTTAGCATGACTAGATCCAGCACTCGTCCAAATCTGACGATAGATTTAATCTCGGCATGATAATTAGCCCAGGTTGATCTTTCTTCGGAGAATGAATTTATTACATTATCACTGGGAAAGGTTCACCTGGGCTTTAAAGAAGCTTCGAGGGAAATCGTGTAGCAGAAGTAAATGAGTATAGTTTTCAGCCCAGGTTGACCTTTCTTCTGAGGATGGCTTACTAATTGCATCACTGGGAAAGGTTCACCTGGGCTTCAAAGAAGCGTCACGGAAAAGCTAAAGCAGCTATTCGACAAGAAATATGATATCAACACGAGAGCAAATACCAAAATTAATCAACATTATTTAGAATAAATTAAAAGAACACTAGGTTGAAAGAATTATTATTAATAATTGATTATAAACAGTACGTTGAAAGAAATAGTAATACATCGAGAGGATAATGATATATTGAAATAAATCATTAATAATTAAAAGAATACATTAGTAGAAAGAAATAATATTAATACATTGATAGAATTCCTTAATAATTATGAAGAATACATTGGTAGAAAGAAATGATATTAACACATTGATAGAAAGAAATTATTATAAACAATACGTTCAAAGAAGTAGTAATAGATTGAAATAAATTATATGAATGTATTTCAATAAAGCTTTTTTAAACCTGAATAGTGGACGAAATAATATTAATATTGTGAAAGAGATGATGTTTGATAGTTGTGAAGAAATCCTATTCAAGTAAGGAAATGCGGGAACTGGGGACGCGAGTAGATAGATCATTGTTGGAAGAAATGATATTATCGAAAGCATATGTGGGAACTGGGGACACGAGTAGATAATTGTCAATCCGAATAGAGAATTGTGAAAGATTTGATCATGTGATTATTGTATAAATGTTATCGGTGAAGGAATATTGGCAGTACACTCGCTCTAAAGGAGTTGATTCTTTGTGGCAAATGGGTCCAAAATATCTGACTCTTCCCATAAGTCAGTGGCCAATCAGTCAACCTTGTATGCAAGAGTTACCTGATAGAACCTGCATCTCATTCACTTGCAATCTTGGAATCAACTGTGTTCAGTCAAGACCCATAATAGATATTGAAAGGTTCAGCTCAAATTAGAAATTGATTAAAACTACTGCTGTAATCTTATCTCTCTCTAAACAAAAATCATTCAAAGGCATACTACTTAATCTTACACCCACAGATTTAAAACAAGCAGAAAACTACTGGGTCAGGATAGTTCAAAAAGAATTTGCAGAAGACTGGGAAAAAAGATTTACAAGGCTGGGACCCAGAAAAAATATAGACGAAATCATTGTTGTTGGGGAGAGAATAAGTAACTGGCTAAAGGCTAACTGGAATCAAGATGAGTTTGTACTGCTCTCAAGATTACACCCATTCACTAGACTTTACATACAGAATTTACATAGCATTGACCATGGAGGTGTAGATTTAACACTAGCCAAACTTCAGAGTAAATTCTGGGTACCAGGAGCACGCAGAGTAATTAAATCAGTCAAGGAGAAATGTGTAACTTGTAGAAAAGTAGACAAACTAAGAATGGAACAGAAAATGGGACAGCTTCCAGACAAGAGGCTAAAACCTTCCCCAGCATTTTATAACACATCTGTAGATTTATTTGGCCCATTTCTTATAAGAGATACTGTAAAACGAAGATCTAGAGCAAAAGTATACGGAGTAATATTTACATGTTTTACTAGTCGTGCTGTCTACATTGATCTGACAGAAGGTTATGACACAGACAGTTTCTTGAGCACATTTCGTCGATTTGTTTCCATACGAGGATATCCTCACACCATTCAATCTGACATCGGCACACAACTAATGGCTGCTAATAAAGAAATTAGGAAAATGACTGAAAAATGGAGCATTTCTCAAATATCCAAGTTTGGTTCACACCAAGGAACAACATGGTCCTTTAACAAATCAGCAGATGCGCCATGGCAGAATGGTGTTTGTGAAGCCCTGATCAAGTCAGTGAAGAGATTACTAGTGATAGTAGTTGGGGAAAATGTGTTGAGTTTTAGTGAATTACAGACAGTGATGTTTGAAGTAGCAAATCTATTAAATGAGAGACCTATTGGTCTGAAACCTGGTTATAACATAGATTTGGGATCCTATTTGTGTCCTAATGATTTGTTACTTGGTAGGGCAAGTAATAAAGTTCCTAGTGGACCCATGATAAATGCAGCTGATGTGAAAAAACGATTTAGTCTTATTCAAAGTATTGTGACCACATTTTGGAAACGGTGGATGCGGGACTACTTCCCCACATTAATAGTTAGACAAAAATGGCATGCTGAACAAAGAAATTTGAAAAGGGGTGACATTGTACTAGTTCAGGACAATGAACTAATTAGAGGAAATTGGAAGTTAGCACAAGTCTTTCGAGCTGATGCTGGTAAAGATGGCAGAATCAGAGATGTGGTACTAAGATACAAATCATCTGGTGGTAGCAATCAGTATGAAGGAAAAGGGGATATATTGATCAACAGGTCTGTGCATCGACTTGCACTAATTCTTCCCATTGAAGATCAGTGATTGGAATTATAATATGTACCCTGGAAATGATTAGGGGGGGAGTGTACTGAGAATATCTCAATATTCCCTCCTAAACAGTTTTCTGTATAATTTTGACTTAATATGTATAAATGATTCGTCTGTGGATAAGAGTTAGTTTTTGTTCAAGCAACAGAAATAAGAGAGTTAATGTATATAAATCAGATTTATGTTTACACAATTTGTTACCATTGTAAGTTTGTTGCGCATTCTGATGTTCTGCTGCGGAACGGAGACAAAGCGTCCTCTCAGAGGAGGAACAGGTGGCATCTGTGCGTTTGAAGGGAGTCGCGGTTGATTATGCCCTAGAAGGGATTATTTCGGAAGGAATAGCAACAAAACATTGTGTCAATAGCATGATTGGTGAGTTATGTTGTTATCATTTAAATCCCTGCAATTATCATGTAAAAGGCAAACAGTTGCATCGAGTGGAAGTAATATAAACGTTTGCCGTGAGTCAATGTTATCAGGCATGACCATAATCCTACTCACTTATGGAATAGAGAATTGAAAAATATTATCTTATTGATGTATTGCATTACAGTGCCATTCAGACTTGGACCTGTGGCTTCTGATTCAGCCTGAGAGATAATTCACCAGTGATTTATAGGGGAGGCACTGTGTAAGTTACATAATTGTCATGTTTGTATTATTTGTATATTTGTTCCATTCATTTCATTAGGATCATGAGATATTATTTGCTTGCTCAGGAAAAAGTTGCAAAGGTACCATTGAGTGTATAATGAAGGATTTATTTTATACTCCCATTGCTGTTTGCTCCCATTATGACCATGCAAGAGGTATTTTTGTTATTTAAACAAGCAAGTTACAGGGTGTTAGTGATTGTATGATAAGAAATGTATATTTTGTTTAGCTCCCATTGACCATTCCATTTGTGTACAAGGTCATATTGTATTTGCAATCATTTTGGATTATTGTTCATATATGATAGTTGTCCACAGGTTGGACCCTACAATAAAGGAGTAACTGCCAGTGCTGTCTTCATTCACCTGGTGAAACAGGTAGAAAGAAATTATATTAACACATTGATGGAAAGAAATTATTATAAACAATACGTTCAAAGAAATAGTAATAGATTGAAATAAATGATATGAATGTATTTCAATAAAGCTTTCTTAAACCTGAATAGTGGACGAAATAATATTAATATAGTGAAAGAGATGATGTTTGATAGTTGTGAAGAAATCCTATTAAAGTAAAGAAATGCGGGAACTGGGGACGCGAGTAGATAGATCATTGTTGAAAGAAATGATATTATCGAAAGCAAAATGGTTTGAACTGGGGACACGAAATAGATAAATTTTTCAATCGAATAGAGAATTTTTGAATGATCTGATCCCTGTGAATTGTATAAATTTATCGGGAAGGAAAATTGGCAGACCTCGCTCTAAATGAGCCCGGTTTAACCCTTTTGGGAAAATGAAAAAATTTACAGCATCACGGGAAAATTTTTACCTGGGCTTTAACAATATGAAGCAAAACCCTTTTTCTCTTTGGGAAATGTATCTCAAAACCGGGGAGAGTGCGTATGTAGGGGCATGGTTTTATTTTGCATGACTAGATCCAGCCCCTCGTCCAAACTGACGATATGATTTCATCTCGGCCCCCGGGGGGGGAATTAGCCCAGGTTGTTTTTTCTTTCGGGAATGAATTTATTAATCATCACTGGGGAAAAGGGTTTACCTGGGGTTTTAAAAAAGCTTTGAGGGAAAACGTGTAGCCGAAGTAAATGAGTATAGTTTTCAGCCCGGTTTACCTTTCTTTGAGGAAAGGCTTACAAAATTTCATCACTGGGAAAGGTTTACTTGGGCTTCAAAGAACGTCACGGGAAATGCTAAAGTAGCCCATTCACAAGAAATATTAAAATCCAAAAACGAGAGCAAATACCTAACTGATTGATATTCAACTAATTTATTCTTTAGAATAAATTAAAAGAAAAAATAGGTTGGGTAGAAAATTAAATTTTTAACAATGGATTAAAAAACCGTACGTTTAAAGAAAAATTAATAAAATCGAGGGATAATGATATATTTAAAAAAATCATTAATAATTAAAAAAGAATACATTTGTGAAAAAAATAAAAATTAATCCCTTGATAGAATACCTCAATTTAAATTTTCAAATAGTAATACATCGAGAGGATAATGATTATTGAAATAAATTTATTAATAAATTTAAAATTTGTAGAAAAAAAATAATAAATTTAAAACATTTATCGAATACCTTAATAATTATCAAAATACATTGGGAGAAAAAAATGATATTTAAAACTATTTATAGAAAAAAATTATTATAACAATAGTTCAAAAAAATAGTAAATAGATTGAAATAAATGATATGAATGTATTTCAATAAAGCTTTATTAAAACCCGAATTTGTGGACGAAATAATATTAATATAGTTGTGAAGAAAAAACCTATTAAAGTAAAGAATGCGGGAAAATGGGGACGGAGAGATAGATTTATTGTTGAAAGAAATGATATTACGAAACATATGTGAGAAATGGGGACACGATTTGATAATTGTCAATCCGAATAGAGAATTTGGGGGTAAATTTATAAATTTATTATTGTATAAAGGGTTTTCGGTGAAGGGAAAATTGGCAGTACACTCGCTCTAAATAAACCCAGGTGAACCCTTCTTTGGGGAAAATGAAAAATTCACAGCATCATGGGAAAGGTTCCCTGGGGTTCAACCCAAAAATGAATGGGAACCGTTGTCTCTTGGTAAATGTATCTCGCTGGGAAAAGGCGTATGTAGGGGAGGTTTATTTTAGCATTATAGATCCCCCCTCGCCAAATCCCGACGATATGAATTTTAAAACCGGGGAAAGCTGATAAATTAAACCCCGGTTATCTTTTTTCGGAGAATGAATTTTTTTACATTTTTCATTTGGGGGGAAAAGGGTTTACCTGGGCTTTAAAAAAAGCTTCGAGGGAAATCGGGTAGCAGAAAATAATGAGTATAGTTTTTTTAGCCCAGGTTTTACCTTTCTTCTGAGGATGGCTTACTAATTGATCACTGGGAAAAGGTTTTCCCTTGGGGTTTTAAAGAAGCGTCACGGGGAAAACTTTAAAGCAGCTTTCGACAAGAAAATGATATACAACACGGGGGAAACAAATACCAAAAATTTATATGATATTTAATCTAATCATTCTTTAGAATTAAAAAAAAAGAACCCCCGGTTGAAAGAATTATTTTTAAAATATTAAAAAGTAGTTAAAGAAAAGTAATACATAGAGAAAGATAAATTAATTAAATCAATAATTAAAAAAAATTAGTAGAAAGAAAATAAAATTTTTAATGATAAATAATTAATTAAAAAAATTTAAATTTAAAAAATCATATAATAAATTAAAAAAATAATTAAAAGAAATTTAAATTATAAGAAAAACTTAATAAATAAAAAAGAAAAAATTGATATAAATATTGATAAAAATTTAAACAATAGTTAAAAGAAAAGAAAATTGAAAAATGATTAATTATTAAGATTTTAAATTGGGAAGAAAGGGAAAAAAGGAAGAGATGATTTTGATAGTTGAAGAAATATAAGAAATGGGAATGGGGAAGTAGATATGAAAATTGTTGAAAGAAAATATTTTTTAAAGAATGGGAAGGAAAAGGATTTAATCATAAAATGGAAGGAAATTTTATATTTAAAAGTTCCCGGGAAGTAATTGGCAACATTTAAATACAATTGAACCTTTTGGAAGTAAAAAATTAAAACAGTCCTGGAAGGATTATAAAATTAATCATTTTGAATAATAAAAAAACAGAAAATAATTAAATAAGATTAAAATTGAAAGAAAAAATTACAATGTAATATAAGAATAATAATAATTACATATATTAAAAAAATTATAAAATTATAGAAACTAATAATGTATCAATATTATCAAGTAAGATATTAAAATTTAATAATTAACATTAGTAAAAAAAGTTAAAATGGTGAATCCTAATTATCAAAAATTTAAAATATTAAGAAAAATTTTAAAATTTGAAAGAATTATTAAAAATTAAAAAAAAAAAAAAAGTAAAAAAGAATAGAAAGATTAATAATTTTTAAAAAATATAGGAAAATATTAATAATGGAAAGAGATATTTTAATTTAAAGAAATCCATTAAAGTAAAGAAATGGAATGGGGAGCGTAAATGATCATGTTAAAAATGATATTATGGAAACTATTTGACTGGAAAAAATAATTAATCCGAAAGGGAAAATTTTTTATCTATCATTTTTATTGTATAAATGTTAACCGGTGGAAATGGAATAAGCTTTTGAGGTAAATTTTAAATGAAGAATTCACCAATAAAGTTACCTTGTTACAAAATATATATGGCCGGTGACCCTTTGTTTTGAATTTCTCCAATGGGAGAAAGGGTGGGCGGATAATTGAATTGTAGAAAATCTGAGTATATTTCACCGGCCTATAATTCCCACCTTTGAATTTGAAAGTTTTACTCAGGGAAAAAATGCTTTAAAAAGCTTCGAGAAATGTAGAAAAATAAATTTTTAAGATTCCTATTGAATTTACTAAACCCCTGGAAAGGAACCTTTCTTTAAAGAACGTACGGGAAAAAAGAATATGAAATTAATTAAATAAACCATCTAAATCAAATAAAT
The DNA here is from genome assembly GCF_015228065.2 of Penaeus monodon. Taxonomy (NCBI): domain Eukaryota; kingdom Metazoa; phylum Arthropoda; class Malacostraca; order Decapoda; family Penaeidae; genus Penaeus; species Penaeus monodon. The sequence continues at coordinate 23,719 of NW_023647905.1, forward strand.
TTAGAATATTCAGAAATAGAAAAATTATTATTAAAATATTAAAATTGAATTAAAATTAAAAACGAGGAAAGGAATAGAATTAAATTTAATAATTACAAAATTTATAAAGAAATAAATTTAAAATTAATTATGAAATAATATTTTAAAAAACTCAAGGAATATAAATTGAAAAAATATATATTATTATAAAGAATAAAATAATTATGAAATAATATTTAATAATTTAAAAAAAATATGGGAATTATAAAAATTAATAAAAAATTTAAGAAAATAGTATAATGAAATAATTATTAATGTTTAAAATTCTAGAAAGTAGAAATTAATATTAAAAAAAAAATTATTTGATATGTGAAATTAAATTTGAAAAGGAATTCGATAGAAGATAATTTTAAGATAAAATAAAATAGAGGGGGGAAGAATAATTAACCAAAAAAGAATTAAAACATTTGGGTTTTAATAATTATAAAATTGAAGAAATTTATACAAATTAATATAATTTTTGGGAAAAGAAAATTAAAGACCAAAAATCAAAAGAAGAACCAATGTCTTGGAAAAATTTTTGGTAATGATTAATGGGAAGCGTAGTATGTTTGATTTAGAAATGAATATGCATGGGCAATTGACAAGATCTTGGGAAATTGTGATAATTGCCAGGTGATTTTTGAAATAATTAAAAATTAATATGGAAAAGGTTCACTGGGTTTAAAAAGTAGGGGTTAGGAGAAAATAGTTTTCACCGGGGATTTTCTGAAATGGGAAATTATTATGGAAAATTTGGGTTTGAGCGGGAAAAAGCATTAAAAAAATTGAAATACCGAGGGAAAATTTAAATTAATATGAATTCATAATATTTAATAATTAAAGAACTGGTGAAAAATTTTTATAATATAAATTTTACCCGGGACCCTTTGAGAGGGAAAATTGAAAACTTAAAATTACCGGGGTCAAAAAAGAAAATTTACAATTTTGGAAAACCTGAATATCAATAGAAAGGGAAGTGTATTTGAATAATCATTATAAAATTAAAAAAAATTTTTAAAATATTTCAATTATTAAAAAAATACTTTTAAAAAAATAATTAATATGAGAAAGAAATTTTTAAAAAACAGAAAAATAGTAGAAAAAAAATATAAGTATTAAAATTTTAACCTATATGGAGGAAAAAATTATAATGGAAAGAATGTTAAAAATTGAGAAAAATCTATTAAAAAGAGAAACTGAATACGAAATAAAAAATTTTTTAAAAAATGAATTAATAAAATTGGGGGAAAGAATATTAAATAAAAGAATTTTAAAAGAATTTATAATGTATTGGGGGAAATATTATTGAAAATATTTACATTTTAAGAACCAAAAAATTTTGGGGAAAAAAAACAATAAATCATGGGAAGAATGATATTTTAATATTTGAATAAATAAAAAAAATGTTGAAAAATATTAATAATTTATTTATATTTAAAATCGAAACATGGAAAAATTATAAATTTAAAAAAATAATTAAAAGAAAAATAAATATATGATAAATCAAATATTAAAATATAAAACCTCGGAATATGAAAAAATTAATATTAAAATGAATTTAATAATAATTAATAACAAATAAAAAACTGGTAGAAAATTATTAAATATTATGGGAAAAATATTAAACAGTCAGAAAGTTAATTGAATAAAGAATTTTAATAGCTTTTTATAATAGGAGAATATTTAATTAAAGAGGGTTTTTTAATTCTTGTGAAGATGGGAAAAGACGGAAGGGAAAAAATCATTTGGGAAAAAATATTTAGAAAAAAATGGGGAAAGGGAAATAATAATATTTAAAAAAAGAAGAATTAAATTAAAGATATATATTTGATAAATATGTAATTGAAAAGATACATGAAAATAGAAATTGAAAATTTTTTTAAATAAAAATAAGGTAAAAGGGGAAAAATTAATTTTAAAATAAAATAAATTTCTTGGGAATTTTTTTGTAAATTAACTTGAAAGTATATAATAATTTATTTAGACATATTTTCAAACCATTTGAAGAATATTTTCCCCTTGATAATACAATATCTTCTTCGAAAAGAAATTTTTTTTAAAATAAGAATCAGGGTTTAAAAGATTAGGAAACGAAATAAATTATATTTGAGGTAGTTGTTTGTTAAAGGTTATTTAAAAATGGAAGGGACCGGGTTAAAAGAAGCCAAAGGAAATGAAAATATTGACAAGAAATATAATTCAAGGAAAAATTTTAAAACAATCTTATTTTTAAATTGGGAAAAATTTAAATTTAAATTTAAAAACTTAAAAATAAAAATCCAGGATTAGAAATTGATCTTTAATATCAAGAATCTTAGTAGAAAAAAAATTAATTTAAGAATTCCAATAAATTTAAAATAACTCGAAATAATTTAAAAGAATAATTTAAAATTAACATTATAAAGAAATTTAATCTTTTCGAATACTTATAATTTCAAACAGAGAAAAATGTTTAACATTTTAAGAATTTTAAAAAATCAAGAAATTAACCGTTGAAAATAAGGAAGTTTAATAATTTCTTACGAAAGGGAGAAATAAAAAAAGAAAGGGTATGATAGTTGTAAATATTAAATAAAAGGGGCACCGGAAAGGATTATTTTAAAAATATTTAATGAAAATTGGGGAGGAAAATAGAAATTTTAAAAAAAAAAAATGGAAAAATATTTAAACTTAAGGTGAAAATAAGAAAAACTCTAAATTTTAACTTTTTAAGAATAAAAATTAAGAAAAATTTCACCCCTAACATAATATAAATTTTTGGTAATTTTTAAAATCAAATAGAATGTAGAAAATATGAATGATTTAATTTATTAATATGTTTGGAGAAATTAATGAAGAAAGAATTAAATCCATTAAAGTAAAGAAAATGCGGGAGACTGGGGACGCGAAGATTAATGACATTGTTTGAAAGAAATGATATTATTCGGAAAAGCATATGTTGGGAAACTGGGACACGAAGAGATAATGTCAATCCGAAATAGAGAATTGTGAATGATCTGATCATGTGATTATTGTTAAAAATTGTTATCGGTGAAGGAAATATTTGGCAGTACACTCGCTCTAAATGAGCCCAGGTGAACCCTTCTTGGGAAGATGAAAAACTTTGAGCATCATTGGGAAAGGTTCACTTGGGCTTCAACAAATATGAATGCAACCGTTTGTCTCTTGGTGAACCGTTGTAAAAATGTAATCTCAGACTGGGAGAGTGCGTATGGAGTGCATGGTTGATTTTACATGACTAGATCCAGCTACTCGTCCAAATCTGACGAAATGATTTCATCTCGGCACTGCTGATATAATTAGCCCAGGTTGATTCTTTTCTTCGGAGAATGAATTTATTACATTATCAACTGGGAAAGGTTTCACCTGGGCTTTTTAAAGAAGCTTCGAGGGAAATCGTGTAGCAGAAGAATAATTGAGTATATAGTTTTCAGCCCAGGTTGAACCTTTCTTCTTGAGGATGGCTTTACTAATTGCATCACTGGGAAAGGTTCACCTGGGCTTCAAAGAAGCGTCACGGAAATGCTAAAGCAGCTTATTCGACAAGAAATATGATATATCAACACGAGAGCAAATACCAAATCTGATATGATATTCAATCTAATCATTATTTAGAATAATTAAAAGAAACACTAGGTTGAAAGAATTATTATTAATATTGATTTAAAACAGTACGTTTGAAAGAAATAGTAATACATTGAGAGGAATATAATATATGAATTAAATCATTATAATTAACAAGAATACATTAGTAGAAAGAAATAATATTAATACATTGATCGAATACCTTATAATTATCAAGAATACATTGGTAGAAAAAATGATATTAAACATATTGATAGAAAGAAATTATTAAAACAATACGTTCAAAGAATAGTAATAGATTGAAATAAATGATATGAATGTATTTCAATAAAGCTTTATTAAACCTGAATAGTGGACGAAATAATATCAATATAGTGAAAGATGATGTTTGATGTTGTTGTGAAGAAATCCTATTAAAGTAAAGAAATGCGGGAACTGGGGACGCGAGTAGATAGATCATTGTTGAAAGAAATGATATTATGAAAGCATATGTGGGAACTGGGGACACGAGTAGATAATTGTCAATCCGAATAAAGAATTGTGAATGATCTGATCATGTGATTATTGTATAAATGTTATCGGTGAAGGAATATTGGGCAGTACACTCGCTCTAAATGAGCCCAGGTGAACCCTTCTTGGGAAGATGAAAAATTCACAGCATCACTGGGAAAGGTTCACCTGGGCTTCAACAAATATGAATGCAACCGTTGTCTCTTGGTAACTCCTGTAAACTTATTCAGATGGGAGTGCGTATGTAGTGCATGGTTGATTTTAGCATGACTAGATCCAGCACTCGTCCAAATCTGACGATATGATTTCATCTCGGCACTGCTGATAATTAGCCCAGGTTGACCTTTCTTCGGAGAATAATTTATTACATCATCACTGGGAAAGGTTCACCTGGGCTTTAAAGAACTTCGAGGGAAATCGTGTTAGCAGAAGTAAATGAGTATAGTTTTCAGCCCAGGTTGACCTTTCTTCTGAGGATGGCTTACTAATTGCATCACTGGAAAGGTTCACCTGGGCTTCAAAGAAGCGTCACGGGAAATGCTAAAGCAGCTATTCGACAAGAATATGATATATCAACACGAGAGCAAATACCAAATCTGATATGATATTCATCTAATCATTATTTAAATAATTAAAAGAACACTAGGTTGAAAGAATTTATTAATAATTGATTATAAACAGTACGTGAAAGAAATAGTAATACATCGAGAGGATAATGATATATTGAATTAATCATTATAATTACAGAAACATAGTAGAAAGAAATAATATTAATACATTGTAGAATACCTAATATTATAATATAATACATCGAAGATAATAATATTTGAAATAAATATTAAAAAACTTAGTAGAAAAAAATATATATCATTTATGAATACTTAATAATTATAAAATACATGGTTAGAAAGAATGTATAAAATGATGAGAAATATATAAATTTGTTAAAGAAATGATAGATTGAAATATGTGAATTAATTCAATAAACTTTATAAACTGAATATGAGAAATAAATTATATAGTGAAAGAATATGTTGATCATGTTGAAGAATCCATTAAAGTAAAGAAATGCGAACTGGGAATAGATAATCATGTGAAAGAAATGATATATGAAGCATATTGGAACTGGACACATGTAATAATGTAATCCGAATAGAGAATTGGAAAGATCTGATCATGTGATATTGTATAAATTTATCGGAGAATATTCATACACTCGCTCAAATAGCCCGTGAACCTTCTTGGGAAGATAAAAATTACACATCACTGGGAAAGGTTCACCTGGGCTTCAACAAATATGAATGCAATGAACCGTTGTCTCTTGGTAAAATGTATCTCAGACTGGGAGAGTGCGTATGTAGTGCATGGTTGATTTTAGCATGACTAGATCCAGCACTCGTCCAAATCTGACGATATGATTTCATCTCGGCACTGCTGATAATTAGCCCAGGTTGATCTTTCTTCGGAGAATGAATTTATTACATCATCACTGGGAAAGGTTCACCTGGGCTTTAAAGAAGCTTCGAGGGAAATCGTGTAGCAGAAGTAAATGAGTATAGTTTTCAGCCCAGGTTGACCTTTCTTCTGAGGATGGCTTACTAATTGCATCACTGGGAAAGGTTCACCTGGGCTTCAAAGAAGCTTAGGAATGTAAGAGCTATTCGAAAGTTGATACAAGAGAGAAATACAATGATTTATTAACCAGGTTAATTTAGGAATAATAATCTAGGGAACACTGGAAGAATAGAGACTAAGTATCGAAGTAAATGAATAAAATATTCAAATCAGAATCTGAGGAGATGAAATTAATATTTTATAAATTAAAAGACTAGTGAAAGAATTATATTAATAATTATACAGTACCTTAAAAAATTATAGAATACATCGAGAGGATAATGATATTTGAAAAACATTAATTATTTAACATTGTAAAGATAATATATACATTGATCGAATACCTTAATAATTATCAAGAATACATGGTGAAGAAAAAGATATTAACACATTGATAGAAAAAATTGTATATAATAACAATACGTTAAAGAAATAGTATGAGAATAGATTATAATGATATATTGCAAAATAAAGCTTACTTAAAAACCTGAATAGTGGAGAAAAAATTATATATATAGTGAAAGAGATGATGTTTGATATTGGTGAAAAATCCTATTAAAGTAAAAAATGCGGGAAACTGGGGACGCGAGTAAGATAGATCATTGTTGAAAGAATGAAATTAAATGATAACTTATGGAGAAGAAGCTATATGTAAAGAAACATGGGGAACGAGTAAGATAATTGTCAATCGAAATAGAGAATTGTGAATGATCTGATCATGTGATTATTGTATAAATGTTATCGGTTGAAGGAATATTGGCAGTACACTCGCTCAAATGAGCCCAGGTGAAAACCCTTCTTGGGAAGATGAAAAAATTCAACAGCATCACTGGGAAAGGTTTCACCTGGGCTTCAAACAATATTGAATGCAAAACCGTTTTTGGTGAACTTTCTTGGTAAATGTATTCAGACTGGGAGAGTGCGTTATGTAGTGCATGGTTGATTTTAGCATGACTAGATCCAGCCCGTCCAAATCTGACGATTGATTTCATCTCGGCACTGTGATAATTAGCCCAGGTTGATCTTCTTCGGAATGAATTTTATAATCATCACTGGGAAAGGTTCACCTGGGTTTAAAAGAAGCGTAGATACTTTGGAAATCGTAGAAGTAAATGAGTATAGTTCAGCCCAGGTTGACATTTCTTCTGAGGATGTCTTACTAATTGCATCACTGGGAAAGGTTTCACCTGGGCTTTAAGAAGCGTCACGGGGAAATGCTAAAGCAATAATTCGACAGAATATGATTATCAACACGAGAGTTACCAATTGATATGAAATTATTAAAATCTAATATTTAGATTTAAAAGATCACTAGGTTGAAAGGTACATCTTTCATTAATTTAAATTGATTTAAAACGTACGTTGATAATAGAAATAGTAATACATCGAGAGGATAATATGATATTATTGAATTAAAATTCATTAATAAATTAACCTAAGAAAATTACATTGTAGAAAGAATTAATATTAATATATACATTGATAAAGAATACCTCAATAATTATCAAGAATACATTGGTAGAAAAGAAATGATATTTAAAACACTATTGATAGAAAAGAAATTATTATAAAAACAATACGTTTCAAAGAAATAGTAATAGATTGAAATAAATGATATGAATGTATTTCAATAAAGCTTTATTAAACCTGAATAGTGGAGAAATAATATTAAATATAGTGAAAAGAGATGATGTTATAGTTGTGAAGAATATCCTATTAAAGATAGAGAAAAATGCGGGAAAAATGGGGACGCGAGTAGATAAGATCATTGTTGAAAGAAATGAATTATGGAAAGCAAATATAGTGGAAGAACTGTGGGAACTGGGGACAAGTAGATAATTGTCAATCCGAATAGAGAATTGTGAATGATCTGATCATGTGATTATTGTATAAATGTTATCGGTGAAGGAATATTGGCAGTACACTCGCTCTAAATGAGCCAGGTGAACCCTTCTTGGGAAGATGAAAAATTCACAGCATCACTGGGAAAGGTTCACCTGGGCTTCAACAAATATGAATGCAAACCGTTGTCTCTTGGTAAATGTATCTCAGACTGGGAGAGTGGTATGTAGTGCATGGTTGATTTTAGCATGACTAGATCCAGCACTCGTCCAAATCTGACGATATGATTTCATCTCGGCACTGCTGATAATTAGCCCAGGTTGATCTTTCTTCGGAGAATGAATTTATTACATCATCACTGGGAAAGGTTCACCTGGGCTTTAAAGAAGCTTCGAGGGAAATCGTGTAGCAGAAGTAAATGAGTATAGTTTTCAGCCCAGGTTGACCTTTCTTCTGAGGATGGCTTACTAATTGCATCACTGGGAAAGGTTCACCTGGGCTTCAAAGAAGCGTCACGGGAAATGCTAAAGCAGCTATTCGACAAGAAATATGATATATCAACACGAGAGCAAATACCAAATCTGATATGATATTCAATCTAATCATTATTTAGAATAAATTAAAAGAACACTAGGTTGAAAGAATTATTATTAATAATGATTATAAACAGTACGTTGAAAGAAAATAGTAATACATCGAGAGGATAATGATATATTGAATTAAATCATTAATAATTAACATTAGTAGAAAGAAATAATATTAATACATTGATCGAATACCTTAATAATTATCAAGAATACATTGGTAGAAAGAAATGATATTAACACTATTGATAGAAAGAAATTATTAAAACAATACGTTCAAAGAAATAGTAATAGATTGAAATAAATGATATGAATGTATTTCAATAAAGCTTTATTAAACCTGAATAGTGGACGAAATAATATTAATATAGTGAAAGAGATGATGTTTGATAGTTGTGAAGAAATCCTATTAAAGTAAAGAAATGCGGGAACTGGGGACGCGAGTAGATAGATCATTGTTGAAAGAAATGATATTATCGAAAGCATATGTGGGAACTGGGGACACGAGTAGATAATTGTCAATCCGAATAGAGAATTGTGAATGATCTGATCATGTGATTATTGTATAAATGTATCGGTGAAGGAATATTGGCAGTACACTCGCTCTAAATGAGCCCAGGTGACCCTTCTTGGGAAGATGAAAATTCACAGCATCACTGGGAAAGTTCACCTGGGCTTCACAAATATGAATGCAACCGTTGTCTCTTGGTGAACCGTTGTCTCTGGAAATGTATGCTCAGATGGAATGATTTGCATGTGATACATAGACCACACTCGTCCAAATCTGACGATATGATTTCATCTCGGCATGCTGATAATTACCCAGGTGATCTTTCTTCGGAGAATGAATTTATTACATCATCACTGGGAAAGGTTCACCTGGGCTTTAAAGAGCTTCGAGGGAAATCGTGTAGCAGAAGTAAATGATATAGTTTTCAGCCCAGGTTGACCTTTCTTCTGAAGATGGCTTACTAATTGCATCACTAGGAAAGGTTCACCTGGGCTTCAAAGAAGCGTCACGGGAAATGCTAAAGCAGCTATTCGACAAGAAATATTATTCAACACGAGAGAAATACCAAATCTGATATGATATTCAATCTAATCATATTTAGAATAAATTAAAGAACACTAGGTTGAAAGAAATTATTATTAATAATTGATTATAAACAGTACGTTGAAAGAAGAATACATTGGTAGAAAGAAATGATATTAACACTATTGATAGAAAGAAATTATTATAAACAATACGTTCAAAGAAATAGTAATAGATTGAAATAAATGATATGAATGTATTTCAATAAAGCTTTTTAAACCTGAATAGTGGAGAAATAATATTAATATAGTGAAAGAGATGATGTTTGATAGTTGTGAAGAAATCCTATTAAAGTAAAGAAATGCGGGAACTGGGGACGCGAGTAGATAGATCATTGTTGAAAGAAATGATATTATGAAAGCATATGTGGGACTGGGGACACGAGTAGATAATTGTCAATCCGAATAGAGAATTGTGAATGATCTGATCATGTGATTATTGTATAAATGTTATCGGTGAAGGAATATTGGCAGTACACTCGCTCTAAATGAGCCCAGGTGAACCCTTCTTGGGAAGATGAAAAATTCACAGCATCACTGGGAAAGGTTCACCTGGGCTTCAACAAATATGAATGCAACCGTTGTCTCTTGGTAAATGTATCTCAGACTGGGAGAGTGCGTATGTAGTGCATGGTTGATTTTAGCATGACTAGATCCAGCACTCGTCCAAATCTGACGATATGATTTCATCTCGGCACTGCTGATAATTAGCCCAGGTTGATCTTTCTTCGGAGAATGAATTTATTACATCATCACTGGGAAAGGTTCACCTGGGCTTTAAAGAAGCTTCGAGGGAAATCGTGTAGCAGAAGTAAATGAGTATAGTTTTCAGCCCAGGTTGACCTTTCTTCTGAGGATGGCTTACTAATTGCATCACTGGGAAAGGTTCACCTGGGCTTCAAAGAAGCGTCACGGGAAATGCTAAAGCAGCTATTCGACAAGAAATATGATATATCAACACGAGAGCAAATACCAAATCTGATATGATATTCAATCTAATCATTATTTTAAAAGAACACTAGGTTGAAAGAATTATTATTAATAGTTGATTATAAACAGTACGTTGAAAGAAATAGTAATACATCGAGAGGATAATGATATATTGAATAAATCATTAATAATTACAAGAATACATTAGTAAAAGAATAATATTAATACATTGATAGAATACCTCAATAATTATCAAATAGTAATACATCGAGAGGAAATGATATATTGAAATAAACATTAATATAACATAGTTAAAAGAAATTAATATTAATAACATTGACGAATACTTAATAATTATTCAAGATAATTGGTAGAAGAAT
>NW_023647906.1:0-2500 GCF_015228065.2 Penaeus monodon
AAGTTTTTTTTGGGGGCTGCCAGAAAATCATGCACAGATAACAGCAAAAACCCTTTATTATTTCATTGAAATATTGCTCTTACTGCAGTGTGAGTTATCAGAGCAGTAGACTTTTTCATTATCTCTAAATGAAACATATATTTTAATTATCACATGGGGCCCATGGATGACACCTGAAGGTCGTTTTGTTGGTTATAAATCACCAGTTATATATTAGATTTCACTAAAGAGGGGATTTCAACAGTTTTTTTCTCATGGAATGATGAATATGTGAATAATAAAAAGTACAAAGAAATTGTCTTTGCAAAAGACAATCTTTTTTTTAAAAATTATTATGTAAGGAGAGGCATAACTTTTACATCTTAAAAAGTAATCTTGGAAAATGTTGTTTATTTAGCATTGAATAGGCAAATAAAAATGCAGTTGGAGTGTTAACTACGTGGAGATGGTTAATGAATTTTTGTTAAGTTATATTTTGGGAAGTTATTTAACCCTTTTTAAGTGACATCTTTATAATAAACAGATAGTGCTACAAATTTTTTTTACTGTTTTTATTTTTTTGTTTTTATGATAGAGCACCTTGCTGGAATTGTCTGAGAATATTTTAAATGCAGCATTAGTGCTCAGAAAGACCTTGCATTTAGGTACTGCACTGCATTGCACTTTAGGGTTATAAAATAGAGTTTTCAGCCCAACCATACAAACCATGTTCTAGCCTGTTCCCAATGTGATATACCCAAGTAAATATTATCAAGCATAATTTTAATATGTAAGTGTGTGTGTGTGGGTGTGTGTGTGTGTGTGTGTGTGTGTGTGTGTGTGTGTGTGTGTGTGTGTGTGTTTGTGTTTGTTTTCAAATTTTATATAATGCATATTTTCATTTTTTGCGAGTTAATGTATTATACATATATAGAATATTTGTTGAAGAAATTCTATTAACAGCTACTTGAATTTCATAATGAAGAAAGAAATGTAGTTTCTCCTCAGCTCACTTATAACCACTGTAATGTGTGTGTACATGTTTATTAATTACATGCGTGCTTAAAACATTGGCACCATGCCCAAGTCCTAAACTATAATGGTAATTCTAGGGATAGAATTTTTTTCTAGAAACCTCAGTTATATTTTACATGCAGGAATTTCATTCTGCTGTCAAAGTACATAAGGTGAGGTATAAAAAGGAATCATTATCATCTTTATTCTGCATGAATTTCATTATTTTTTATGTAAAACAATGGATTCTTTGATAAAAACATTATGTTATATGTATAGAAGAAATTAAATATTGTATATTAAGCCTTTCTTTAGAAAACCTTTTTTCAGAGCATTATTTATATAGAATAAAGGGTATATGCCCTGTAGTGCACTGCTTTTACAGTCTGAAATATGTGCATGACTTGCCACATTTAGTTATAAGTAAGCCTCTCCCCTAACCCAGCTGGGCGAGAGAAAAAAATAGAGGTGTAGGAAACATAAATTTATCCTGCTCTCTATTCACCTTGGTTGCAGCATAAACAATTCTAGATGATTGGGTTATAAAGAGGCTTGAAGTACACTTTTGAGGGGCTGTACCTCTTCAATGACTGCAGCCAGGGCAAAACTTTACAAAGAACTGTCAAGCACAGACAACTTAAAACTGCTTGGCAACTTTGGCAACTAGGAAGTTACTGGTGAGGGATGGTCAACCATGATGTGATTGGCCAGAGTGGTGTGTTAAGAGAGATTAACATATTAAGTTCATATTAAAAGGCTGTTTCTGTGTATATTGATTTTTTATGTGGTCTGTATCAGAAATAGTGGTGGGTAATTTTTTTCAGGTTTCATACCAGAATATTAATCATATTAATACCAAAACATATTCCCTCTTATTTCACGGTAGTATTTTAACTGTTGAAAAAACTGTTGGTTCCACAACTTGATATTATCTATAAAAAGCTGTTCAAAATATTATAAGATTTCTGTCACTTTCCAAACACCATCAGACTGAATGTGACTGAATTTTGCTTTCACATTGCAATAATAATGTTCATTTTTAGACCCATCTTGAAATGTTATACCTGCAGCTTCTTGCATTCTGTAAACTCACTATCAAATTTACTAAATTAGAATGCTGGATTGAATTTGAAGCTTTTCCATAATCTCTGGATCATGCTACTACCTTATCTGTCAAAACAAAGTGACTGCTATGATAGGATTTAAGTAATTTTTATCTTTGAAACAGTTATTAGTTTATGTTTTCATGTTTTTTATATATCTGCATTGACTTTTACATTTCTGTTACATGCTTTGTGTATGTCTGAGTGCTTATTATCACTACTATTGATATTAGCTATTATCATTATTTGATTCATATACATCAGATCAGATTTTTTTCTTTCTTTTTTAATTAACTATTCCTTACAGTTGTATGATAGTGAAAAAATGACACTTTTGTATTATATTTAGGTGTATTAGAATGAGGGAAATTGTAATGAAATATTACATGTAATATTTTTTTCTT
>NW_023647907.1:0-5000 GCF_015228065.2 Penaeus monodon
TTATAAATATACTTAATTAAATAATTTAAAAAATGCACACCACACACAAAAAAAAATTGTATGTGTGGGGATATGTGTATCATCGTCTTTGTAAGACAGATAGTTCAGAATTGAACAGCTGTGACCAATGCCCTTATGTCCAGCAGATGTTCCAGCAGCTGTTGCCAAGTGGCGAGATTTTTCCCGCTATTCTAAGTGTTCCTTTTGAGATCTTATCACTGAGATCCTGATGTAGTTTTCCATTGTTTTCTTCAGTAGCAGTGTCTGTACTAGACAGGTGATCCTTGACCATTGACCATGATGTGGTTCTGCCCAGAATCGTATGGTTCAGTGAGTGCACTCACTACTGTTGCTTGGAATCCATATGGGACCACCCGTAACTGTGGCTTTACATATTTTTGATATGGTTCCTGTAGGCAGTCGAGGTGCTGTCCTTGCCCGGGGGAAAACAATGCGCCGGCCAGTGACACAAATCCCCGAACTCATATTGTTGTGAGTCTTTCAGTCCAGTGCTCTAACACCAACCCACACACCCCACACACACACACAACACACACACACACAACACACACACACACAACACACACACACACACCACACACACACACACACACACCCCGGATGTGACTTGCCACGTGTTATTCTAATGTGTCGGGACCGTAATTAAAAACTGAAAGTAAAAGAGGATCTTTCTGAAACCGTCATAGTTAATCCTGAAATTTTGTACAATAACCTAGATAATCAGTGAGATAAGAAAAGGTTAAAGTTTAGTAAATTTTTGTGGAAGGAAAATTTGTATGTGTGACTGCGTTATAACCTAATGTGTGTGCATATATATATATATATTATATATATATATATTAAAATAAATTTATAATTATATATATATATATATATTGTATGTGTGTGTGTGTGTTTTGTTGTTGGTGTGTGTGTGTGTGTGTGTGTGTTTTGTGTGTGTGTGTGTGTGTTGTGTGTGTGTGTGTGTGTGTGTGTGTGTGCCTTTATATATATATATATATTATTATTTTTTTATATATTATATATATAATATATATATTTTATAAAAATATATATATATATATATATATATTATATATATATATATAACATATATATACATAGGCTGCGGGGGCCGAGTGGTTGGGATCGGACTCAAGACTGTCACAACGGCAATTTGAGTTCGAGGTTTCGAGTCCCCGGGCCCGGGCGTTGTTCCTTGGGCAAGGAACTTCACCTCGATTCCCGGCTTGGCCGCTATCCGGGTAAAACCGCTAGCCGGTAAATAGAGATGGTGACTCGATAAAAAAACCGGGCGGAAGGCAACGGAAAAACCACCGCTCTAAATTGCCAAGAAAATCATGAGATCCATGATCGCCAACATCCTTGTAGGACAGGAATTAAAGCCGCGGTGGCCGGGGGTGGTTAGAGCATCGGACTCCAAAGACTGTCACGATACCAATCTGGGGTTCGATGTTCGAGTCACGGCCGGCGGCGTTGTTCCCTTGAGCAAGGAATTTCACCTCGACTGCCTACCTAGCCTTGGGTGAGCAAGCCAGCCCAAGTCAGTGCTGGTCCCAAGCCCGGATAAGTAGAGAGAATGATTACCTAAAAAAAAGGTAACGCCGGCACTCTGTGGAATGGAACTGGGGACCTACCACTACTCACCCCAGGAGCACAAAACATAAAAACTACAATTAAGTATCATGCTGTGGTGTGTGTGGCGGCTCAAACATGAACCTACCGTAAAAAAAAAAAAAAAAAAAAAAAAAAAAAAAAAAAAAAAAAAAAAAATATATATATATATATATATATATATATAAAATAAATACATACACGGATATACATATATATATACATATATATATGTATATATATATGTGTGTGTGTGTGTGTGTGTATGTGTTCTTACCTAATTGTTTCAATATATATATGTATATATATATAATATATATTTTTTATTTTTTTTTAATATATATATATATATAATATAATAATATATATATATATATATATATATTTTATATATATTAATATATATCTTTCTTTCTTTCTTTTTTTTTTTCAACAGCCATTTATTCCATTGCAGGAAATCTGCCTCTCTCAATTATTATTTTAGGGTACATTTGCCAGTCTCACCCTTGCCTGATTGGATGCCCTTCCAAATCAACCGCGGTTCGGTGTACTTAACACATGTGCCACGGCGGCGACTTCCCTACGACACCTGCGCTTTGATTTTTCAAGGCGATATGTCGTTTTTCTCGCCGGGGATCAAAATCGGGGGCTACGATCCCGGCGGGAATGGTCGGCCATTTTTTCCCGCCCCTGCCCGCGGCAAAATTAAATGAATTTAGGGTTTGGTGAGTTGTGTTTTAAATGAATATACATATATATATAATATATATATATATATAATATATTTTAATATATTATATATATATTATAATTATATATATTTTAATATATATATATAAAATATATAATTATATATATATGTGTGTGTGTGGGTGGGTGTTGTGGGGTGTGTGTGTGTGTGTGTTGGTGTGTGTGTGTGTGTGTGTCGTGCGTGGGGTGTGTATATATATATATACACCCCGAGTACATATATGGACCGTATATATATACAAAAATATATATAAAATATATATATATAGATTTTAATAAATATATATATATTTTGTGTGTGTGTGTGTGTGTGTGTGGGGTGGGGTGGGGGTGTGTGTGTGTGTGGGGTGTGTGGGGTGTGTGTGTGTAGTGGTGCGTGGGTGGCGTGCGTGGGGGTGGGGGGGTGTGTGTGTGGTGTGGTGTTGTGTGTGTGTGGTGTGTGTCGTGTGTGTGTGTGTTGTGTGGTGTGTGTGTGTGTGTTGGTGTGGTGGGTGTGTGGTGTGTGTGTGGTGTGTGGGGTGTGTGCATGTGTGTGTGTGGGGTGTGCGTTAATGATCAGTTAGCATTAGAATTTGGGTCGAGCCTCTTAATCATTCCGGATTATGGTAATCTGTTTTGTGTATATTATCACTACTATTTTACATGAGATCAAGCAGGCCCCTAAACACACTCAGGCACACATACATGCACATGCGAGCGAGAACACACACGTACGTACATGCACACAACACACACACACACAAAACACACACACACCACCCCACCACCACACACACACAACAAACGCACCACACACACCACACACACCACCCCCAACCACCACCACGCACCAGCACGCACACCACACACAAATATAAAGCTAACTCTATTATAGTTCAGTGTTCCAAGTAAAACTATTTAAACATGGAACCCCAAAAACTTTTCAAAAAAAATTGTGTGCCGTATAAAAGTTATACGATAATTTGAATATAGGAGACGGGACCATCTGAAAATTAGCTTTTCTCCCGTAAAGTAGGGAAATTTAAAGATAGTTATAAAAAATCTTACCCCAGCCTTCGCCAGCACATGGCGAGTGGGAGTGTCTCTAGAAGTTCTAATCTTGTTGGCGATATTAACTTGAACGACACAGTTAGCAAATCAGCGAAAATGAGCAATAAAAGAAATAAAATTGGTGGCTTCTATAGCTCTTGGATATGTATAATTTATGTTTGTCACAGCGGATATATATGAATATATATATATTATATATATATATATATATATATATATATATATATATATTATACTTTTATATATACATATATATATTATGTTTTGTGTGTATTTTGTGTGTGTGTGTGTGTGTGTGTGGTGCATGGTGGGTTTTTGTGGTTTTGTGTGTGTGTGGTGTGTGTGTGTGGTCCGGATTGGAGTTGGGGGGGTTTTGGGGTTTTGGGGGTTTGGGTTTTGGGTTTTTGGGGTTTTTGGGGTGGGGGGGGTTTTTTTTGGGAAAAAAGAGAAAAGAATTTTGGGGGAGGGGGTGGGCTAGGAAATATGAGAAATCTGGAAAAAAAGCCAAAACCAAGGAAATGATGGACGGAGCAGGGAAACAAAGTTTTTTGAAGAAACACCAGAGAACAAATTTTGGGAAAAACGAAAAAAAAGAAACATCTAGCATGCAGGCAAAAAAACAAAAAAAAAACCCCCAAACAAAAACTAAACTACACACAACAATTAAAAGAAAATTAAACAAATTTTAAAAAGAAAATTTTTAAAGACCACAAAAAAGGAAAGATGGGAAATTTTATATGGCGCCGTCATTTGGACAGTTCCTGAGAAAAGAAAATTATATACTTCCCAAAATATATTTATAATATTATTTTATATTATTAATTAAAATATATATAATTATCTTATATTATATTTAAGGTATATATTAATAAAATTTTATATAAATATATATATATTTTATATATAATATATATATATATATAATTATATATAATATATATATATTGGGAGGGTGGTGAATGGTTAGAGCATCGGCTAAGTGTAGGTGGTTTGGTGTTGGGGGTTGGTGGGGGGGGTTGTTGTTTTGAAGGAATTTTGATTTTTTGCTAGATGGGTGGAAGTAGCCAAGTATGGTAAATAGAATTGATCGATAAAAAAAGGGGAAGAATGGCAAAACCAACATTAAATTTCCAAAAAAATGGAAGCAGACCCCAAAGCCGCGGGTTTTCCCAATTTGGGACCATCAGGAGTAGGGGGTTGATTTTAGGGTTTCGATCAACGGGGCTTGTTCCCTTGGGAAGGAATTCACTAAACCTAGCCCGTGGTGGCCAAACCACCCAAAGCAGGGGTCCAAGCCGGTAAAAAGAAATTTTCCCAAAAGGAAAACCGGCACGTTCCTGGGGAAAAGGACTGGGGACCTACCCTACTCACCAAAGGCATCAACATAAAAAATACAATAAATCATTGGAATTTGGGGGGCTGAATTTTGTTAAAAAAAATATTATATATATTAATATATATAATATATATAATATATATATATATATATATATATATATATTTTATATATATATATAAAAAATATATAACACACACACAATTTTTTTCTTGTTTATCCCATTTTA
>NW_023647908.1:0-7034 GCF_015228065.2 Penaeus monodon
TTGTGTGTGTGTTCGTGTGTGTGTGTGTGGTGCATATATATAATATATTTTTTTATCTGTTGTGTTTATGCGTTATGTTTGTGGGTGTTGGTTGTATGTGTGTTGTTTGTTGTGGTGTGTGTTTGTATGTGGTGTGTGTTTGTATGTGGTGGTGGTGTTTGTATGTGGTGTGTGTTTGTATGTATTTGATTCGTACCTTGGATTTTTGTAACTCGCTCTCTTTGACCTCTTTTTGCCAGTAGATATTTTGTTTGCCGTTGCTCACATTGATTGGATTTTTGCGCCGTTTGCTCCCACGATGGACGAGCATCACCTAAGAGTCCTTGGGCCTCTGTCTGCCCTCGCCAGTGTCTCCAAATCTGCCATCACAAAAAAAAAAATAATAAAATACTAAGTATTATTAATTATTATTATTATTTATATTATATTTACTACACCCAAAAATATATACCCACATTCCACACACAAATTTAGTGTAATTTTTTTTAACCTGCCCCACTTTCACAGATTATAGTTTGCTTTCATTTCCGTTCCAAATTCCCCTGCTTTCAGGATAAATCCCAGAAAATAATTAACTTTTACGTTCATTTACCTTATTATAAGTAAATATTAAATTAAAAAAACACAAAAGAAACCCTTGATTGCTCCGTCAATCCCATAACATAATAATCACCTTACCATGTGTGGATGGTCGAGAGCGACTAAAACGAGACAATGAGCCCTACTTAGTGGCCCCACCTTTCGCCATATCACGGATTGCTACGTCCACGACCTCTTCCAGTGCCGAATACACGAAATCTGAACACGCTAACACCTAGACGCTTCTACTGTCCGAAATTCCACGTCGCATGCTTGTTTGTCACACAATATCTTCTAATATCTGCATTAGCGTCTTTAATACGATAATGTCAATTCCTACAATATGTGAAGTGTGTTTGTCAGTATGTTTGTTAGTGTGTGTGTGTTTGTGGTGTGTGTGTGTTCCGCGTGTGTGATGTGTGTTCGTATTTTTTTTATTTTTTTGTGTGTTTATGCGTTTGTGTTTGTGTGTGTGTTTTATGGGTTTGCGTTTGTGTGTGTTTATGCGTTTGTGTTTCTGTGTGTGTATGTTTGTGTGTCAGTGTGTTTTTTTTTTATTGTGTGTGTTTTCCTGTGGTGTGTTTTTGTATGTGGTGTGTGCTTGTATGTGGTGTTTTTATGTGGTGGTGTTTTGGTATGTGGTGTGTTTTGTTATGTGCTGTGTGTTTGCATGTGGTGTGGTGTTTGTGTGTGTTTTTGTTGTGTGTGTGTGTATTTGTTTGTGCTGTGGTAAGACGTTTTCGTCTCCAGCTTCATCAGGAGTACACCGTGGTTCTCTCTCAGAAACATGCCCAATATTGGGAAACGCGCAATACTTTAGCTGGTCCTAATATCATAAAAAGAATTGAATTCTCATAAGTGTCTTCTATGTTCCGGGGCCTCCACCCATGAAATTGAACATCCTTCCTAAATTATTTACATACTATTTAAAAAACTTTCACTAGCTTGACTTAAGCAAGTGAAGTAACCCTGTACAAACGCATCTGAGTTTTTAACAAAACTGTCCGAGTTTAGTGTGTTTTTCGGTGTGTGTTGTGTGTGTGTGGTTTTTGGTGTGCGTGTGTGTGTTCGTGGTGCGTGTGTGTTCGTGGTGGTGTTGTGTTCGTGTGAGTGGTGTGTGAGTGTGATTGGTGTGGTTCGTGTGAGTGTGTGTGTGAGTGTGTGTGTGTGTTTCGCGTGGATGTATGTGTGTGTTCGCGTGTGAAGTGTATGTGTGTGTCGCGTGGTGTGTAATGTTGCGCATTTTTTTTCTGTGGTGTGTGTTTATGCTTTGTGTTTGGGTATGTGTATGTTTGTGTGTCTGTGTTTGTGTGTTTTTTGTGTGTATATGTGTTTTGTGTGTGTGTGTGTGTTTGTGTGTGTGTGTTTGTGTTTGTGCTTGTTTGCGTGTGTTTGTGTGTATTCGTGTGTGTGTGTGTTCGTGTGTGTGTGTGTGTGTGTGTTCGTGTGTGTGTGTGTGATCATGTGTGCGTGTGTTCGTGTGTGTGTGTGTGGTTCGCGTGTGTGTATATGTTGTGTGCGCATTTTTTCTGTGGTTTATGCGTTTTGTGTTTGGGTGTGTGTATGTTTGTGTGTTCTGTGTATGTTTTTTTTGTGGTGGATGTTTCTGTGTTGTTTATGTGTGTGTGTTTGTGTGTTTGTTTATGTGTTTGTGTTTGTGTGTGTGTGGTGCGTGAGTGTGTTTGTGTGCGTGTTTTGGTGTGTGTGTGTGTGTGTGTGGTGTGTTTTTTATGTGTGTTTGTGTATTTGTTTTATTGTTTTGTGTGTATATGTATTGTTTTGTTGTGTGGTCTGAATCATGTGTTACTGCCATGTGCGCATATCTGTGTTTGTGTGTGTGTTTGTGTGTGTGCGTTTTTTTTCTTTTTGTGATTGTGTGTGAGAGTGTTTGTTTGTGTTGTAGGTTTGTGTGTATGTGTGTATTTGTTTATGTCGTTCGTCTGTGTTTATGTTTGTGTGTGTTTGTTTATGGGTTTGGGGATAACTCCCGAAGATATTACTTTTTACGTTCATTTACATGATTCTAAATGAATATTAACTTCCATATGTACATATGAATCCAAAGGGAACCCAGAATATTCCTTTCAATCCGCATAAGTGCCTTAAATTTACCCCTTACATGTGTGGATGCTCGGGAGCGACTAGAACGATACAATGAACCCCCTTCTAGTGGCCCCCACCTTGCCATTTTAAGCGGATGGCACGTCACGAGCCCTTCTTCCTTGCCAATGAACGAACTGAACACCTGAACACCTAAGAACCTTCTCCTGTCCGCATTACAATCCGCATACTTTTTGTCACATAATATCTTACTAATATATCCATTAACGATCTTTAAATACGAAAATGTCATTCCTTTTACAATATATGTATATATATGTATAGATATATTATATATTATATTAATATATATATATATATGTGTGTGGTGTGTGTGTGTGTGTTGTCCTGTGTGTGTGAGTTTTGTGTTTGTGTGTGTGTTTCTGTGTGTGGTGTGTTCGGTGTTGTTTTCGGTTGTGTTTGTGTTCGTGTGTGTGTGTGTGTGGTATTCGTGTGTGTGTGGTGTGTTCGTGTGTGGGGTGTATTCTGTGTGTGTGTGTATGCGTGTGTGTTGTGTTCGCTTTTGTTTTTGTGTTTGTATGTTTCTGTGTTTTGCGCGTTGTGGCGTGTTTTTTAGGGGTGTTTGGTTTATGTTGTGTATTAGTGTTTGTGTGTTTTGTGTGTGTTTTTATGTGTGTGTTTTGTTATGTGTGTGTTTATGTGTGTTGGTGTGTATTTTGTGTGTATTTGTTTTGTTTTTGTTTGTGTGGTTTGTTATTGTTTGTGTGTATTGTATATTTGTTTTGTGTGTGTGCGCATGTGTTTCTGCATGTGCGATATCTGTGTGTGTGTGGTGTTTGTGTGGTGTGTTTGTGTGTTGTTTGGTGTGTAATTTTTGTTTGTGTGTGTGTTTTGGTGTGTGTTTGTGTGTGTGTGTTTTTTGTTTGTGTGTGTGTGTGTTTTGTGGTATGCTTTCGAGATAAATCCCCGAATAATGAACTTTTACGTTCATTTACCCGATTGGTAAATAAATTTAAATTCCAATATCACATATGAATCCCCAAGGAAACCAAGACTTCCTTCGGACAATCCAATAAAGTTATTCTTTCACCCTTACCATGTAGGGTTGCTTGAAACGACTATACCGAGACAATGACCCTCTTATGGCCCACCATTGCCATTTAACGGATGGCACGTTCACGAGCCTCTTCTTCCTTGCCAATGAACGAAACTGACACCTTAACCGTGAACACCTTCCCCTGTCCGAATTACAGTCGATGCTTTATTTTGTCACATAATTCTTGCTAATACATCCCATAGTGATATTTTAAATACGATGCGTCATGTGTTTACAATATATGTATATATAGATATATATATAGATATATATATAATATAATATATATATATATATATATTATATATATATATAATATAGTATATATATATATATATATATATATATATATATTATATATATTCTATATATATATATATATAATATATATATATATATATATATATATATATATATATATTAATATATATATATATATATATTATATATATATATATATATATATATACATCTATTGTAAACGAATGACGCTATCGGTAATTTAAAATTCACTAATGGGGATGTATTAGCAAGATATTTATGTGACAACTAAGCTTCGACCTTGTAATTCGGACATGAAGGTGTTCACTGTTCAGTGTTCAGTTTCCGTTCATTGGCAGGAGACGAGGCTCGTGACGTGTGGCCAATCCTAAAATGGCATGGTTGGGGCCACTAGAGGGTCATTGTCTCTTATAGTCGTTCTCAAGCGCATCCATAGACATGGTAAGGGTTAAATAATAACTTTAGTGGGATTGCTGATGAAGTCTGGGTTTTCTTTGGGATTCATATGTGTATATGGAATTTAATATTTATTTACAATCGGGTAAATGAACGTAAGTTCATTATTTTCGGGGATTATCTCTGAAGCATACACAACCCACACAGCACACAAACAAAAACACACCACACAAACACACCAAAACACACACACAAACCATACACAAAAACACACACACAACACACACACAAACACACACCTGCCCACACTAGATATGCGCACATGCGAAACACATGCGCACACACACAAACAATATACACATACACACAAACTAACAACACACAAACAAACACAAACACATACCACACATATACACACACAACACACATAAACACTAACAACACTAAACACACACCCATAAAAACACACACAAACACACACACACTAACACACACACATAAAACAACACAACACACGCACACACACAAACAACAGAACATACAACACAAAAACAAGCGACACACACACCGATTACCACAACACGCACGATACCACACACAACGAACACCACACACACACGACTACACCACACACACACACTACACAAACACACCCGAACACACACACACCCAACACACACACACACAAAACACACACAGAAACACAAACACTCACACACACAGAGTAACACACACACACACACACACACACATATATATAATATATTATATATATATATATATATATATATATAACATATATATACATATATTGTAAAGGAATACATTTTCGTAGTTAAAGATCGTTAATGGGATATATTTAGTAAGATTTATTGACAAATAATATTCGACCTTGTACTGCGGGACAGGAGAAGGTCTTAGGTGTTCAGGGTTCAAGTTTTTCGT
The DNA here is from genome assembly GCF_015228065.2 of Penaeus monodon. Taxonomy (NCBI): domain Eukaryota; kingdom Metazoa; phylum Arthropoda; class Malacostraca; order Decapoda; family Penaeidae; genus Penaeus; species Penaeus monodon. Next base: position 5,360 of record NW_023647908.1, read on the forward strand.
TCATTGCCAGGAAGAAGGCTCGTGACGTGGCCATCCGTAAAATGCCAAGGTGGGGGCCACTAGAAGGGTTTCATGTCTCGTTATAGTCCCGCTCTCGAGCATCCACACATGGTAAGGGTAAAGTAATCACTTTATTGGGATTGACGGATATTCTGGTTTTCCTTTTGGATTACAATATGTCCATATGGAATTTAATATTTCATTAGAATCATGTAAATGAACGTAAAAGTTAATTATTTTCGGGGATTTATCCCCCCAACCATAAACCAAAACACACAAACATAAACAGAACCAGACGAACAAGAAAACAAATACACCACATACACCAACATACACACACAACAAACACACTCACACACATCACAAAAAAAAAAACGCACAACACAAACACACACACACACACAGATATGCGCACATGCAGAACCACATGTTCAGACACACACAACCCATATAGCTATACACACAAACAATAACAAACACACAAACAACATAAAAACACACACACACAAACACACACACACCACACACGCACACAAACCACACTAAGCACACACACACACAAAACACACACATAAACAAACACCAAACACACCACATAAAAAACCCAAAACATACAACACAAAAACATACACAACACACAAACATACACACACCCAACCCCCACACAAACGGCATAAACACAGAAAAAATGCTCACACACATATCACACACGCGAACACACACCACACACGACACATCACACATGATCACGACACACACACACAGACAGACACCTCAAACAAGCACAAACACAAACACCCACACACAAACACACACACACACCAACCACACTCACACACAAACCACACACTCAACACACACTCAAACAACACAAACACACACATAAGCAACCAAAAACACGACACAAACACAAACATATCCACACAAAAACACACAAACACAACACACAAACATACACATACCCAAACACAAACGCATAAACACACACACAGAAAAAAAATGCGCACACATACACACACCCGCGAACACACCATACACTCACACGCGACACACACATACACTCACACGCGAACACACACCCACCCTCCACACACACTCCACACGAACACACACACTCACACTCACCCACACTCCACGAACACACACCACACGACACAACACGCACACACGAACCACACACGCAAACACAGACACACACACACACACACACACACGAACACACACACTCGGACAGTTTTGTAAAACTCCAGATGGATTTTTAAATTTATTAATATAAAAAAAATTATTTTTTCATTTTTCCCCAACCAAACAACAAAAAAAAAAAAAAAAAAAAAAAATAAAAAAAAATAAAAAAAAAATTTTAAACAATAAAAAAAAAAAAGAAAAAAAAAAAAAAATTTTTTTTAATCAAAAATTAAACAAAAAATTATTTTAAAAAAAATAAAAAAAAAAAAAAAAACAAAAAAAAAAAACCCCAAAAAAAAAAAAAAAACAAACAAAAAAAAAAAAAAAAAAAAAAAAAAAAAAAAAAAAAAAAAAAAAAAAAAAAAAAAACAAAAAAAACCCCCCAACACCCAAAAAACACACACAACAAAACCCCCCACCAAAAACCACAAACCAAAAAAAAAAAAAAAAAAAAAAAAAAAAAAAAAAAAAAAAAATTCCCAAAAAAAAA
>NW_023647909.1:2500-7033 GCF_015228065.2 Penaeus monodon
TGCCGTTCTGGCGGTCATCTGCCAATGGTGTCCTGAGGTAAGTTACGGGTACCCGGTACATGCCAAGTGTATGAATGAACAATAGTGCATGGGGGATGGGGTGGGGTGGGAGAGGGTACTTACGACATTGTAAATAAGCTAAAGGTACGGGAAATATTAAGATATCAGTCAATTGTTGGCGACACCTGTTTGTTGCACTGCTTACCTAGTGGTACCTTGGATTTTTTTTTTACCACCTAGGGGGGCCATTTCTCGTGATATATGTGTACTTGACCTCAATCTCTTTCTCTGTACGTGACGGTAGGATATGACATAACACATCAAGGACAATGGTCCCATGACTGTCATGCCAGCTCCAGTTACATATACTGGGTAGTAATATGCAGTATATAATTCAAAGGAAGGAAAATAGGGAAAGGCCTTGAATTCTAGTAACATGTGATGTGCTAATATCGGGATAATGATGTTGAAAATCGGTAAATCCAATATCATAAATGATATAAGTGTAGCAAGGAATTGCGACGGCCGGGCGAACAACGAAGTAGTTGAAATTTCGCAGGAAGTGGGGAGAACGTAGGTACCAGTAAGCACAATGTCTGGCACAAGCTCATTGCACTTGACTGTGGCAGTGGAAGATTTGAAGAAATAAGAACGGAAATGTCGTCGAAAGTTAGAAGGAATGGGCGTAGTGATTACCTGATACTATCAAAAGAGCACTGATTAACTATGTCATGACCGTAACGGTTGCATCTGAAGCGAGAGTTAGCAGCAGACGTACAGAGGCTGGAAGTGTATTACCGTAGAGTGTTGTATGTATGTGGAATGTGCTAATCTGGTGTTGTCAGGCGTATAGTATTCGCTGGCTAATTTCAGTTCGTCGAAATAGTACCAAACATCAGAATTAGATCTTAAACATTTACAGTGTGCCTTGTTTCTTGACTTGCAATACCCTATAGGGACCATCAAAGCGAGGAGCGAGCTTTGGACGCATAGAGTCACTAGTGTGTATTTTCCGAAAAACCAAGGCGCCGACACCTATTGACTTTGCACTTGCAATCTTATGTTAGTATGAGAGTATCTGATCCCTAGATTTTGTGAGATAGTCAATCGTCTTTCGGAACGCGATCTTGTTTTCTATTTAGGAGATATTCTGCGTAACTCTCAGAATATTCATGCTGACGTCTGGTCTGAGGAAGGTCATATGAAAATCTCTTGTCTGTGCCGTACAGGAGAAAGTGTGGTGTGTCCCCAAGGGACTAATGAAAGGTGATATTGATAGCGGACTGAATGCTCAAAGGAAGTCGTCCCATTTTACCGGATGTTGTGTCTACCAGTGATCGCATGAATTTTAGAATGGATCCATTAAGGCGCTTGGTTATCCATTTCTGTGGTGATAGGCGGCGTTTGCTCCGTTCTCAGTTTCACTACACATACGCCATAACTAACCTGGCAACCTACTGTAGATATCTTACATGCTCTCTACGACTAGAACCGGTAAATATTTCAAAGATAAGGTGCTCGACCCACTCGCTGTGTTGATGGGACATATCTTCAATCACTATCATTATTACAATCTTCATTATTATCACCATCATCATAAATACCGTCATTATCACCATACTCATCATCATAAATATTGTTATTATCACCATACCATCATTACATCACCATTATCATCAGCAACAATGATATTTCCACCAACCTCACTTCAGTATCATAATCACCTTCCATCACTATTATCCTCCTCAACATCTCTGTCATCATCGCCATTACCATCCTCATTATCATCACCGTGTTCACCATCAATATCATCACCAACACCAATGCTACCTTCACCCTAATCATCATCATCATCATCACCATAATCATCATCATTGTCACTTACACACCATCATCATCACCATCACCATCCTCTCTCTCTCTTTCTATCTCTCTCTCTTTCTCTCCCTCCAGTTGATCAAAGCAGTCATAATGATGATGAGGAGGAAGAGGAGGTAGATATGATGATGATGATATGATGATAATGATGAGATGATGATGAGATGAGGATATGATGTGATGATGAGGAGGAGAAAGGATGGTAATGATGATGATGATGATGATGATGATGATAATGATGATGATGATTATGATGATGAGGAGGAAGATAATGATGATAATATATAATGGCGATTATGGTGAGGATAAGATAATGATGATGATGATGGCAATAATAATGAAGGCAGCGATGATAATCATAATGAGAAAGCAACGCAGCAAGAAAAGGCAAGTCACGCTGTCGTCTTATCTCACGCTAAACACACTTCAGAGATCATCTGTTCGTCCTCAGGACGTCGACATTAGTTCCTTCTATCTTCCGGAAATCCGATTGACAACAATCTGGCGATGTCTTGTCATTTTTATGTGAATAAAAAAAAATGAAGTCAACGGTCTGTGAAAGCAAGTTGACGAAACATCCCGGGAGAGCAGCCATTTTGTTTTTGGTGGAATTTCGCATAGATTATTATCGTTCCTCCCGCTATAATTATCACTATCATCACACTATTATCAAGTATCAGTATCGTTATAGTCTACCAGTTTTATGATCAATAATAACATTTTCTACATTATCAATAATGCTAATATGTAATTATTAATATTATTCTAATTATTCTAGTTATGCTAATATTGTCATCAATTATTGTAATTATCGCTTTCATCTTCATTAACCTTCTCAAATTCATAACCTTTCGCTTTGCCCCGCGTTTCTTTCACTTATTTATCAATCACTTATCTATCTATTCATTTTCGTTTCTTCAAGTTTGCCATCTGTTGCTCTCTTTTGCTCTGTCTACCCCTCCCCCCCCACTCCCTTTCTCTCACTCTTACTCTTTAATTCTGTCTCTCACCTTTTTTTTTATCTCTCACACCCTCTCTCTCTCATTCTCTCTCTCTCTCTCTCTCTCTCTCAATATCTCATACTATTTTACTCTGTCTCCCACTCTTTCTATACCTCTTTAATTCTCTCTCTCTCTCATCCTCTCGCTTTCTCTGTTCCTCACTCTTACTCTCACTCTACCACTCTCACTCTTACTTTGTATCTCACTTTCTCTCTCTCTCTCTCCTCTCTCTCTTCTTCTCTCCTCCTCTCTCTCTCTCTCTCTCTCTCTCTCTCTCTCATCACTCTCTTCTCTCTCTCTCCTCTCTCCTCTCTCTCTTCTCTCTCTTCAGTCACTCTCTTTCTCTCTCTCTCTTTAACACTCTCACTTCTCTCTTTCTCCTTCTCTCTCTCTAGTCTCTTTCCTTCCCTCTACCCTTCCTCTCTCTCACTTCTCTCTCTCTCACTTTCTCCTCTCTCTCACTCTCTCTCTCTCTCTCTCTCTCTCTCTCTTCTCGTCTCTCTCCTCTCTCATGTCTCTCTCCTCTCTCCTCTCTCTCTCCCCTCTCTCCCCTTCCTCTCTCTCTCTCTCTTTTCTCTCTTCTTCGCTCGCTGTGTTTTGGGGTGTGTGTGTGTGTGTTTTGTGAGTGTGTGTGTGGTGTGTGTGTGTGTGTTGTGTGTGTGTGTGGTGTGTGTGTTGTGTGTTGTGTGTGTGTGTGGGGTGTGTGTGTGTGGTGTGTGCGTGTGTGTGTTGTGTGTATACAAAGTAAATAAAATATAAATATAATATAAATATATATATATATAATATATAATTTAAATTATATATATATTATATATATTATATATTTATATACTTACACACATAAATATGTATATAGATACATAAAAACTTCATTATATATATATATATATATTTTATTATATATATATTTTATATATATATAAAATATATATATATTTTATATTATATATATATTTATATATATATATTTGTGTGTGTGTGTATGTATGTATGCAATATGTATACATATATGTTAGATTATTATCACTTTCGTACTCACAGGCCGAAAATTTTGGGAGACATTGTCATAAAAATATACATATATAAAATATATAATATATATATATATATATATATTATAGTATATATATATAATATATATATAAAATTTTATATATATATTGTGAGCAACACGAGAGATGGACTGGAGGCGGATAATGAAAGAGGCCTTGGCTGTTGGCTTTATTCGCTACAAGATGAGTGGATGCAAGCTGGGCTCCTTCTGCCGAGGTATGGAGAATGTCCCCCTTTTATTCAGCGGCTACATACTGGGCGGCGCTTGCTTCCGCGGCTGGAGTGTCAGGTGTATCAGACCGTGACAGGGGGGTGAGTCACTGGGCTTGCTCGAGGGGGATATGTAGGTCACCTAGGAGGTCCTTGGGTGAACCAGGCTCAGGAGTGGAAGGTGCGAAGTGGCTGCTTCCTGTGATAAGGTTTACTCAGGAGGCAGTGACAGGAAGGCGCAGCCTTTGTTCAGCCAGGGACAAATATGTGGAGCACCACCTTCCGGTGGTAGGTGGCAGGTCCCTCTCCTCTGTGACAAAATTTAGGCAAGCGGGGGGTTGCATGGGCCGGCGGACTCTGCCGGGTCCCAAGAGTAGCGGGGACGTGC
>NW_023647910.1:2500-7032 GCF_015228065.2 Penaeus monodon
TATTTTTTTAATTTAGAATCTTTATTTCTTTTACTAGGAACATTTTTTTATATTTTTATTATAAATCATTATTACTCCTCCCTATTCTAGTACTACTATACTTTTAAAATATTATCATCTTACAATTAATTTTAAATAGCTTTTGTAGCGGGGATAAAAAAAATTATTTTTTTCCCAGTGATTTTAAATGTCATTATTTCCCCCCATCATCACTTTTTACCACCAAAAACTATTATCATCATAAATAAAGGGAACTTAAAAAGAAAAAAAACTTATATCATCACCATCACCATTATCATCGTTGCTAACAAACACTTTCATCAGCATTTTCATAAACATTACATCAACAAACTATCAGTATTACCAATTTCATCACCTTTATTTAATTTAATAGACAACAAACCCAGTCACAAGAAATGGCCCAAAAAAAATAATTTTCAGGATAAAAAAAAAACAACAGCTTTGTTTATAAATTTTTTTTACAGTAACTGCGTCCCCATGTAATGGGAGAAACCTTTTTTAAAAGATTTTTCGAAAGTAAGTAGAATAAAGACATTTAATCCCAAGTGACTTTCCCTGCATATATTAAAAAACAGTAAACACTGGGGGGGAAACTGTTTTTAAAAAGTTTTTTTTTGTTGGGGCAAAAATATTAAAATTGGTGAATGCGTCTGACTGCACCTATGTAGGGATAGCGGGTTTATAGATTTTATATAATAATATTAAAATATATATATATTAAAATAAAATATATATTTTATTTGTGTGTGTGTGTTTTGTGTGTGGTGTGTTGTTGGGGTGTGTGTGTTGTGTGTGTGGGGTGTGGGGGGGGTTTGCAGCTGTGTGTGGTTTAAAAAAAAAAAAAAAAAAAAAAAAAAATATTAAAATATATATATATAAATATATATAATTTTATTTATATATATAATAAAATATATATATTATATTTAATTTTCCCCCACCAACACACACACACACCCCCACACCCCCAAAAACACACACAAACACATTTTTAAAATATATATATAATATATATATATATATATAATTATATATATATAATATATATATATAATATATAATATTTTATATAATGTGTGGCTGTGTCTATGGGTATTATTTGTTATATACGGTTTTATATACATATATATGTATATATGTAAAGTATGTTTATATTATAAGATTTTATTATATACACATTTTAGATATTAAATATATACATATATGTTAAAATTTTAAACAAAACATATTTTTATATATATAATATATATATATTATAATATATAAATTTTATATATATATATTATATATAATATACCCATTTAATTTTAATTTATGTTATATTATAAAAAACATATATACTTAAAGTTATATATGTGGGGTCTGTGTATGTCTAATGCTCGAATGATCCCGAAACATATCAAAGCTAAGTGTGGGAGGGGGAAAAAAGGGTTTACCCTTATTTTTTTACTGAGAGGAAACTCTCCCCAGGTTTTAAAAACTTTTAAACCCTACCGCGTGAAAAAAAGGGAAAATTATTATTTTAGAATATTCCTCCCTTAAATTTTTTGTGACATTATGTTTAATGATATGAATTTCAAAAAAAGGGAAATTCAGACTTTTTCTTGTTAGGGGTTATGATTAGTTTTAGCACAACAAACCACACACACACACAAGGGGCGTGTGTGTTTTGGGGGTTTATATATATTATATTTTATTTATTATATTTTATAAAAATAAATTATATAAAAACATAATATATTATATTTTAATTATTTTATATATATTATATATAATATATATATAATATATAAATTTGGTGTGGTGTGTGTGTGTTTTTTGTGTGCACCAAAAACCACAACACACCCCACACAACACACACCACCACAACACACCCCCATATAATATTATAATATAATATAAAATATAATAATAAATAATAATATTATTATGTATAATACTAACATATAATTAAAACCCCCACAAAACACCACCACCACCACACACACCCAATATAATAATATTATATAATATTCATTTTAATATATATATATATATATTATATATTATATTAAAATTAATATTATTGATATAATTTTTATAATTATATATAATATTAAATATATATATAATATATAATATATATAATTAAATATAAAAAATTTTAAACACACACCACACACACCCACAACACACACAACCCCGGGTGAAAAGGTTTTAGCAAAATAAATTTTCCCACCGAATGCCCATGGGGAGGTTTTTGTAAAATTCGCTATCATTATCAAAGAGTAGGTAGGTAAGCCTTGGACTAGTGAGATCCAAGCAACGCCTTTTTTTTGGACTTGGGGAGGTTGGTTTTTGCCGGGCCCCGGATCATAGCCGAGTGGACCTGGGTTCGAGTCCCCGGGCAGAGAGGGTTTTTTATTTTTTGAACCGGCTTTCATTTTTCCCCTCTTTATTGCACAAATGTGTGTAAATATATAAAATATAATATTATATAAATAATAAATATTTATAATTATATAATATTTATTAATATTTTTAAATATAATTTATAATTTTTTTTATTATAATAATTTTATATATATTAATAAATAATATATAAAATAATATTAGGGGTGGGGTGGTGTGGGGTGTGTGTGTTGTATATAATAATATTTTATAAAATAAATAAAATAATATATAAAAAATTTTAATATTAATAATTTAAAGTACCATTATAAAATTTATAAAATAAAATAAAAAAATACATAATATAACAATATTACTTAAAAATATATATATTATATATATTAATAACAAAATATAAGAAAAATTATAATAAAAAAAATATATAATATAATAACACATAATACATAAAATAAAAAATTATACATATATTAAAACAAATTTAAAATAAATTATATAAAGTGAAATATATAACTTATATATTATATATATTATAATATATTAATTATATATAAATTTTATACATATTATTATTCTATAATAAAATATATAGTATATATATTATAAATATATATAATATTATATTTTTTAATTAATATAAACAACACAACCCCCCACATTGGTGGAGCGTATGCTTTTGTGTGTGTGTGGTGTTGTGTGTTTTGTGTGGGGTGGGTGCACTAACCCAATACAATACAATACAAACCCACACACACATATATTTCTTCCTTTCTGCCCGACTCCTGGCTGCGATCCTCGACCGTTTCCTGGAGGCGGGAAAAGGGCCTAAAGGTCTTGGAAAGGTCCGTTTCGTCGAATCAACGAGAATTCCCGCTTTTGGCAAAAACCCCTGCGCTCATTTTGGGGAGGTCGAGACCATTTCTCGAGAGATTTGGATAACTCTAAACCATTTTCTTTTCGGGGCTTTCCCCTCGCTCCACGATCAGTGACCCGCTGAGAAATGCCCGCTTTTCCCCCCAAGAAGCTACGAATTTTAGGGGACTCGTGCTATATGGCCCTAAGTTCGGGGGTTCGGCTTCGCGGGCCGCTTTTTAAATTCCCCCCCGCTCCGGGTTTCCTCCGAGGCGACTTGAAAGATGCAGCCGGCGGAACTGGACGCGCCGCCCCCGGCCTTGCCTAAAGCTCCCCGAACGACCCCTGCTTCAAGGCTGTCGGGGAGGTTTGAAAAGCAAGGGTTAAAATTTCAATGCACAAACAGCTCTCGCGCGGCGCCCCCGCCAAAATTATATATATATTATATATAATATTATAAAATATATATATATTTTAAAATTTTATATTATATAATATATATATGTATATTTATATATATGTGTAACAGTGTGAGTATTACGTATGTATTTTAAAGCATATATATATATAAAAATATAAATATATATTTAAGTATATAATATATATATATTTTAATATTAAAATATTATATACTAATGAAATATGCACTTATGACACATTAAATAATATTATATATATAAATATATATAATATAATTATATTATAATATATATATATATGTAATCCTATTAAGTATGTATTAATATATTAATCTAATCTATTGTATATCTTCTATCTCTCTCTCTCTTCTCTCTCTCCCTTTCCTCTCTCCCTTTTCTCCTCCTCTTAAATATAAATTATATTATATATATATATAAAATAATAATTAAAAATATTTTAAAATATTTTTTAATATATATATATATATATATATATTATACAATATACCAAAGGGTGTGGTGTTGTTTGTGTGGGTGTATGCACCCCCCACTTTGTTTTAATATGTTAAATTTATTATTTATATTAAAAATTTTATATTTTAAAAATATATATAATAATAAATTATATGTATATATATAGTAATTTTAAAAAATTTATAAAAATTTTTTAAAATAATTTTATTTTTAGTATATAATAATATATATACAGACGTTGTGTTTTATACTTGTGGTTATTATGTATTTTTATAATATATATAATTATAATATATTATTAAAATATATAAATAATAGATAAATTTTAAAAACTAATTACCAAAAATATATATACACATACATTTGATTAAAATGTAT
>NW_023647911.1:0-2500 GCF_015228065.2 Penaeus monodon
TTTTATAATATATTATATATATATATTAAAACTTTTGGTGTGGTTATATTTTTTTTTTTTTTATTTTTTTAACCTTTTATTTTGCTGTGTGTGGGGGTGTGTGTGTGTGTGTGTGTGTGTTTTGGTGTGTGGTTGTGTGTGTGTTGGGGTTGTGGTTTTTGGTTTTTTGTGTTTGTGTTTGTGTTTTTGTTTGGTTGTGTGTGTGGGGTGGTGTGTGTGTGTTGTGTGTGTTTTGTGGTGTGTTGTGGGGTGGTTTATTATATATATAATATAAAATTTACTTTTATTTTAATTATTATGTTTTATTGTATGTTATTATGTATTTATTAATTATTGTGAAATATTATATTTGTGTTTATATTTTTTTTTTTTTTTTTTATATTTTTTTGTTATTTATCTTTATTTTTTTTATTTTTTTTTTATTATTTTTTTTTTTTTTAAAAAAGGTGTTTTATTTTTTTTTTTTTATTTTTTTTTAAATTTTTTATTATTTTTTTGGGTGTGTGTATTTTTTTTTATTTTTTTTTTTATTTATTTTTTTATTTTTTTTTTAAATTGCTTGTTGGTCTGGTGTTGTGGTGTGTGGGGATGTGTGTTTGTGTTTGTGTGTGTGGGTGTGTGTGTTGTGGGGGTTTGTGTGTGTTGTGTGTGTGTGCACGCCATGCTCAAAATACATAATACATACTATTGAAGGAGCATAAAGGATTGGGGGTATAATATTTTTTCAAAATTATTTGGATAAACAGCACTATACACTTATATGGTTTTATAAATGTTATGCTCCTAGACATTTGATTTTATAAACTTCAGTTGATGTGCAGAGATTAGATATTGGCTAAATTATTAATCTTTCCATGATTAAACTAGTTGCCTCATTAATGTCATATTAAAAAGAGATGATGTTTTAAAATTTTGATGGGGAACATCAAAATTCCCAAAAAAATTAAATTTAAAATTTTTCAAGTAATGATTAATCACTTTGAAAAAATTGTTATATTGTATGTTAAAATTTGTTTAATTAAAAAAGATTTACCGATTTTTGTTTTGTTTTTTTTTTTTTTTAATTTTTTTTCTTTTTTTCTGCAGAGATGTAACTATGATATTCAGGTGCCAGCATGGAGACTCTTTTGGATAAAAAAATGTTTGAAGCACTTTGAATTCATTGCCTTTAAAAGGGAAAATATAAAAGCCCAAAATGAAGGGATTACCAGGAGTAAAAGAATTATTGATGATATAGATCAAGATGAACTCTCTATATCAAGACTGAAGAAGCCAAAAGTTTTGAAAAATATCTGGGATATTCCCAAAAAAAAAAATTATCTTAAAAGACTCAGCAAAGAAATTGTAAATCAAAAAAACCCATTGTATGAAAAATTCAATTTCAAGGAGAAAAAAGCATTGGCATGACACGACATTTGATTTGTGAAATGTAGATCCATTGCCCTAAAGAGTACCATTTTTAGCTGAGACTTGTGGGAATACATGCTCTTTAGAATTAAGTGAAACAGGAAAAAAAATGTAAAGAGGAAAAAAAACGAAAATTGGTGCAAAAGGGGAAAAGTTTTTTTAAAATATGTGGCAAGAAATTCCCAAAAAAAGAAACTATAGGACATTGAAGTGCATACAAAAGAGAACCTTTAGATGTAGGGGTTGCCCAGAGCATTTGCTCTAAAAAAAAACCTCAAAAACATAAAAAAATACATCAGACGGAAACCACATAGCTGGGATATGTAGTCGGTCATTTTCTGTGAAGGCTACTCTTTTGAAACACAGAAAATACAACAAAAGGGGAAGCTTCATAAAATTTAGGGTTTTTTTTAAAGCATTGCTCACAAATGTATCTAAAGCAGCATGTGAGAGTACATACAAAAAGGGGAAAACCTTATTTTGCGAAAAATGTAACAGGGTTTTTCTGGGCATACTAAACTAGTTTACCCCATGAGAAAACAAAAACAAGAGAAACCATATACATGTACAGTTTGCAGTAAGGGATTCTCACAAAAGCAGTTTAAAGTGGACCACATGGGAGTACATACAAAGGAGAAGCCTTTTACCTGTAAGATATGTAGTAAGACCTATATTTTATAAACATATTTGGTGAGGCCATCTGTGTACATACACAAAGAACCTTATATGTGCAAGGTATGTAGTGCATCATTTGTTCGGAAAGAATATCTTCTGAAGCATATGAGAATGCATACAGAAGCCTTATAGTCACAAGGGAATATAGAGCATTCAGGCAGGGAGGAGAAGTAGTGATAGACATGACCCTGACATTCCCATCTAATTATTTTGAATTTCTGTTATTACATTACCTTTATTTATGGGTTCAGCTTATAACTGGAATTGTTAGTGTCCTGCTTGTGTGAAAGTCCCCTTGACAAGAAATATGATTTTGATGTTTAGATTACCAAGAAAAGCATTGAAACTAGGAAATGAAGAGGTAAAAAGAATAAGAATTGTCGGAAATATGATGATTTATCATAGTTACATGTATTTC
>NW_023647912.1:0-7031 GCF_015228065.2 Penaeus monodon
ATTTTTTAAAAATTAAGGGTCTTTTTTCAAAACAAAAAATTAAACCCAAAAAAAAAAAAAAAACGCTAATGAAACGGGGGAAAAACGTTTTTTCCCGAAAACGAACAAAAAAAAAAACCCCGCTAATTCCCCATTTCAAAATTTTCTGGGGGAATCTCTTGCAAAATTTGAACTTTTTACAAAAATTGGTGCACCCCAAGCTTTTTTTTTGGTTTTTTTCCCTTTTAAAATTTGGTTTCCTTTTCAAAAAATAGTACCTTTTTAATTCGATATTCAGCCCTCGTTTTTATTTTTTTTTTTGTTTAATTTGGTTTGTTTTTTCTGAAATTTTTACTTTTTAAAATTTTTTTTTAAAATTTTTTAATATTTTTATTCCCTTTTTTCTGGGGTACCCTGGGTGGTGCTGATATATTGTATTTTAATTTTTTCTTTTTTTTAATTGGGGCCCCCTTTTTTTTCCCAGGAGCCGTGTCCCTTTTTTAATTTTTTTCTTTTAGGGTTTGGGGAAGAGGGCGGGGCCTTCCCCCCAGTCCGGAAAATGGGTAATTTTTTTAAAAGGGCCGGCCCCCGGGACTGCCCCTGCCCAAATTTGCCTGGGGGACATTTTTAAAAGTTCACCCCAAAAACACGGCCCCCGGTTGAAAAATTGTTTCAGATTTTTTGGGCATTTGGGGGTTGGGCCCTTCCTTCCCCCGGGGTTTTTTTTTTTCGATCCCTCCTTTTTTCCGGCATGAGGGTGGTTTTCCACCCCGGCGGGTTGACCCCTTCCAACCCGCCGGCCCGTGCTGACCCCCGAACAGATCCGGTGAAGTTTTCCAGGCCCCCCCTTTGGCCACCCGGGGCCATTTTTTAAATTTTTTACCCATTTTTAAGGCCCCGCATAATTTAAAAAATTTTTAAAATCCCTTTACCCAATTCTTTTTTACCCGGGTTGGGCGGCAGATTTTCCCCCCCCGTGGTCGGGGCAACAAATAACCGGCCCGGGAACCCGCGGCCCGGGGTCCGAACCCTCGAATAAATTTTGGAAGTTTGGCCGTGCTGAACCCTGGGCCAAGCCAATCTATCATTTAAAACCCCCCCAAAAAAAAAAATTTATTATCATAAAATTTTTATAATATAAAAATTTTATATATAATATTATTATATTAATTATATAAAATTGTATTTTTTTAAACAATAAAAATAAAGGGTTTTCCCTGAAAAGGGACCCCCAAACCCCCCAACCGGGTTCTAAAAAGTAACATGTCTATAAAAACCCTTCTTTACTTTTTAGGGGCCCAAAAATTGGGGAACATTAATTTTTAAAAACTCAAAATAGTCCCCCTATTAGGGGAAGGGGTTAAAGGGGGCGGGGATTCCCTGGGGGATTAAGGTATTTTTTAAAGGGGCCCCGGTATTCCTCTTTTTGAGACGGGGTTAAAAGGGGGGGGTTTTCCCCAATTTTTTTCCCCTGAAACCTTCACCTATTTCAAAAATTAACATAAATCCCGCCGTTTATAAAGGGGCCTGCGGGGGAAAAGGCGCTTTTAAAAAGCAGGGAAAAAAGAAAATAAAAAAACAGCCAAAAGAAAACTTAAAAAAAACCCTTGAAGTGGAAAAAAGAAAAGGGGAAAAAAATTTTCTGTCGAAGGATGATAAAAAATTAAAAATAATAGGAAAAAAAAAAAAATTTTAAAAAAAGAAAAAAATTTTTGGAAAAAAAAGGGTTTTTTCAAAAAAAAAAAACTAAAATGTTTTTGGGAACCAATAAAAAACCCCCATTTAATAAATAAAAACAAAAACCCATAATATTAGTATTATACAATGAGCACCAACCATTTGGGTGATGAAAAATGAAAAATTTTTTTAAAACCCTTTTCCCAAGATACTTTGACACCCCCCAACGGTGTAAAAATAATCAGGGGAGATCAACCAAGTAGGAAAAAATAATCTAAAAAATTTACCCCTGTGGAAAATTGGCCCTTGAGATATAAAAAAGAGGTAAAGTTTATTAAATTTCTGTTAAAAATAATTTTTATCCCAATACATTTTTCCCAAACCCCCCCCAAGACCTTGTACACGTGTTTTCCCAGACAAAAAAAACACCAAAACCAAATTGCTACATTGTTAAACCAAAAAAGGGAAAAATTTTCAAAAAAAATCCCAAAAAACAAGACCTGGTGCCGACCACAGTGACCCCCAAACTACTAACTATCGACTTTAAAATAGACTCAAAAGAGGGAGCGCCCAAAACCCCACCTCTAAAGCTCGACTACAAACTCTGATAACAATTTCAAATTACAGTGTAAAAAAAAATTGAAATAATCATGTGAAATGATAACACCAAATGAGTTATGGGAAGAAGGAAAGAACTTGCTGGCATGCTTAAAAAACTATCGCCCCAAAAAAAAAGACAAAATTCCCCCGGGTATCTGAAAAAAACCCCAAGTGAAATTTAAACAAAAAAGTGCCTAAAATAAAAAAGGGATCAAATCATTTAAAAGTAATTTTCAAAAAAACAAAATACAAAATTCAAATTTTTGCGACAAGATGGAAAAAATTTAAAAGACTTTTCCCGAGAATTGAAAAAATGTTCTATCAATAAACAACTAAAGAAATTACCAAGGATTTCGAAAAATCCCAAAAATTTTTAAACCCCAATAAAACCCACAAAACGGATGGACTTGTTTTATGTATGGAAAAAAAGTCAAAGTTTGGATCAAAATTTTTTCCAACTTTACAAAAGAATAAAGTCTAACAACAACATTAAATTAAATCAATACAGCGAGGGAACCCCGCCACTGCTGGACGAAGTTATAAAAAACCCCCAAAAAAAGTAAAGAATAAAAAGAGCCCCGGAAAAGAAAATAACAGCAGAACTAATTTAAAAAATGGGCGAAAAGGGTTTAAACTTCTTCTACAACCTGTAAAAAAAATGAATGAAAGAAAAAGGCCCGAAGACTGGTAAAACAGTCTTTACTCCCCTACCTAAAAAAATGAGCCTCCCTGCAACAATAATAGGACAATTGCATTAAAAAGTCACGCACAAAATTTTTTTGAAATTAGTGAAAGAATGAAGTTAAGTTAAAAGGGATTGCAGACAACAAACAGGGTTTTCGCCTGGAAAGGGGCCCGAAAACCCAATTTAAAAATTTAAAAATTTTATCTAGAGAAAAAAAAGAACATAAAAAAACCCATACCGTGTTTTTATGATTTGTGAAAGCTTTTTACTGTTGATCAGATATCCTCGGGAAAAACAGTACGATTGAATTTTTTAAAAAATCCCCTCCCAAATAAAAAAAGTTGTATGACCAAAAACAAGCACTGTAAGAAAACCCTTTGGGTTAACAGAATGGTTCGAAGTCAAAAAAGGGTAGACATTTCATTCTTTTTTCCCGCACTTTTAAAATTTTTCGAAACAATTTGAGGGGTGCTCTAGAGAATTTTTAAGGGAATGTGGATTTGGGGGGATACAAAAAAATAAATCTGAGGGAGCGAGAATGTTTTTTGCCAGCATATCACGAAAACAAAACTACTGATAAAATTAAGAAACAAGGGAAAAGGCTGGGTTGTTTTTAAAGCAAAAACTAAATCATGAAAATTCAAAAAAACCGGGAATGAACAAAGTAACATGTACAATCAATGGAAAAGATTTGGGGGAAATGTGAAAGAGTCACTTATTTGGAGGTTTTTAAATAATACTAGATGATTCACCGAGATAAAAAGAAAATTACCCTTTTCCAAAAAACCCCAAAATTTCTCTCAAAAACATCTGAAAGACCAAAACTTCCCTTATGGCAAAGTAGTTATTTAAAATCATTTTTTTCCCAAAGCCATATGGTTCTGAGTGTTTTGGGTGTTGAAGAGATAGCAAGAAAAAGTCATAGTTTTTGAAAATTGGTGTTTCAGAAGGGACTGCATATTACGGACAGGAAGAAGACAATGTGAAGTGCGAGAAAAAAAAAGTAAAGACCCACTGTTGGACTCTTGAAAAAGAGGAAAAATTAAATTTTATTGGGCATGTAATGAGAATTTAAAAATTTTTGAGAAAAAATTTTGCAAAAAGGCAAAAAAACCCCCGAAGAAAAAACTGAGCGACAAAAACAAAGATATTTGCGGGGTGTCGATGGACAAAATGGAAAAAAAAGGTAAGATCGAGTTTTTTGTGCGAAGGTGGGGAGAGGTCCCGGTGCTCAACTGACATACCCTTATTGATGAGTATATGTTTTATTATATAAACGCACAGTGTATTTAAATTGCAGCCCCAAAACACACACACACACACACACCAAACACACACACACACCCACGCACCACAAACCACACAAACACCACACACCACACCACACACACAAACACACCCAACACACACACACCACCACAAACACACAACAAAACAACACACACCAACAAAAACACACACACACCACCAAATATAAATTATATATCCGGCGCGTTGTTCCTTGGGCAAGGAAATTCACCCCCCATTTCCTCCCCGCCCCTGGGGGGCCAAACCAGCCCCAATCGTGCTGTCCCCAAACCCCGGTAAAATGTTGTGGTGTGTGTTGCATAATATATGCACTTGCTACAATAAACCCCATCAGGGAGGATAACACACTGGTTGAAATACGCGATGTTGAAAAAAGAACTGGGGCCCCGCTAGTATAGACAGTTTAGCACTCTATATCAATTTAAAGATCAAATATCAAAAGGAACATACGGAAAAAGCGGAAGGAAACTAGCCCCTTGGCGGTGTGCTGGACACCACAACAGAATTGTGTATTTCGCTGAAAACAAAAGAATATAGGTCATTTGGGACGCTGTTCAATTTGAACTCGTCCTTTATGATGAAGCATAAAACATTATATAAATAGGGGATAGTTGCTCACAACCCTGACAGTATACGTTGCCGGATGCTTTCATACTGCATGTATTAAATATTTTTTTAATATATATATATATATATATAATTATATATATATATTTATAGGTTTTTTTTTTTGTGTGTGTGTGTGTGTGTGTGTGTTGTATGTATATATATAATATATAAAAATAATTATATATTTTATAATAATATAAAATTATATATAATTATATATATAATATCATATATATAATTATATATATATATATGTGTGTGTGTGTGTGTGTGTGTGTGTGTGTGTGTGTTGTGTGTGTGAATAATAATAATAATAATAATAATAATAAAATAATAATGGGTTTATTGATTTTCCATGCAGCCAGGGGCTGAAAATATACATAGAAATACAGATAGAGAGACAAACATTATATACATAAACATATAAACAACACATAACAAAGTAAACTAACAATCAATAAACAAAAAACAGATAAACAAAACCCAAGTACAAAATCAGGTGAGCTAGGATTGGACAAGTAAATATGGACTAGTGTTCGTTGATGAGTCGGACTAGAGTGGGTACTGTGCTCCGGTGGTAGCGGTCAGTGGGGCCCTGAGGGGCACCAGTTTGTTGGCGGCGCGTAGGGCCCGGCGAGGCGGCGGCGCGTCGGGGGGCAGCGGGTCACGGTGACGTGGATGGCACAGCAATTTTAGACCAAACTGCTGCAGTGAGGTTGAGTAGTGAGGGGCGGGGGAGGTGAGGCCTAGGGCAGCCAGGGCGCTTTTCATACTGGTATAGACAGGCCGAGAATGATCTTGGCTGCCCTTTTCTGTACCCTCTCAAGTTGTAGCAGCTGGGTGGCGGTGAGGAGGGGGCCCCAGGCGGGGGAGGCGTAGATAAATTTAGGCAGGATGAATAGCTGTAGATTTTCTAAGCTCCGGAGGGGAACGCCAAGGGACTTGAGGCGACGCAGCATGTGAAGCCTTACGAGGCAGACCCCGATGTCTCTGACGTGCTGGGGGGGTCCAGGGAGCCACGTGGTGGGGACTCGCCCAGCGGTGGGTAACGGAATGGGCGAGGGGGCGGGAGTTTGGAAAGTGGGTGGTGTGATGGGTTGGTGTGTGTGTTGTGTGTGTGTGTGTGTGTGTGTGTGTGTGTGTGCTCGTATGTGTGTGTTTAGTTTTTAAAATATCTATAATTTTATATTATATATAATATTTAAAATATATTATATCTATATATTCATCATTTCGGTATTCATTCCCAGCCCCTGGTTTAAACTGATATTAAGTATTTTAATTTTGTCCTTAAAAGGGGTGGGTAAGGGGCCCTTTTATCCAAAGGAGAGTGCCTTTACCTTTTTTTTTTTTTTTTTTGGTATTTTATTTTTGGCTTGGACAACTGACTTTGGGGGGCTTGGAATGGCTTGGTTTCCACAAGGAAGCCTTGGCCGGGAACCGGCCCGGTGTTCAACGGACGACAGTTGGGCCCCGGCGTTTGAGCGGCCAACCAGGGCCAGGGGCCTGTGTGTCTGGCTCCATGATTTTTATTGGCATTTAGCGATGGTTGCTTGCCTCGCCGTTTTTTTAAGTACCCCCAACTGGCACTGACATCTGGCCTTGCCAAAATCTAGGAAGGCGCAGGGAGTCTTCCCCCAAAGGCAAGTCCGGCCGGTCTCGAACCTGAACCGAGTGACAAGATCCACGTCTAACCACAACTTGGCGGCCCTTAAAAAATTTTTCATTTATTAAATTTGATAATATATTTATAATAAAAATTTGTTAACTGTTTAGTTCTGTTTTAAGTAGATTATTTAATATATATAATTTAAAATTTTTTTTTACAACAATAAGAAAAAACCCCAATGGCTCTAAAGTAACTTTAATTTAATATAAAGATACAATTTAAACTAAAAGATGTAAATTAATTTACTAATTATTTATTTATTTGAATAATCATTCCCAAATAGTTATTACATTTCTGGTAAATTGGTTTTATTTCATCAAAAAAGGGGCTTTCCAAAATTTTCGACCACTGGTTACCGGGAAAAGTTACAGCAAAGGTTGGGGCTTTTACATGCCTTAACCCCGGGCCCATGCATCCGACCTATTCACATTGTATTCTTGCCGGGGAAAAATGGAAAGGGACAAATGCTCGATCTGCCAACTCCCCTACAATCTGTAACATGCA
>NW_023647914.1:5000-7031 GCF_015228065.2 Penaeus monodon
GTGTATTTTTTATCTAGTTTTACTTACGTCTGTTTCTTATTGATCAGATACTCTGTTACGAATCAAAACTATTGACATCAAAGCAGACAACAGACCCGACCCTTCTCTAACCCTTTCGATGTCTCACCCTTTGGGAAAATTTTTCCCGCGTGTGGTTATTGAGTTCAGTGCTTTCCATGTAGCCCTAAAAGGGAGGGGGAAGAAGAAAAGGGTTGACTTATCCCACCCCGCACTGAAATTAAACTTTCTTCCAAACAAATAAGGTGGCTTGTGTAGATATTACAAAATTGTGTTTATGATGAACAAAGATGTTCTTTCAAATTCTCTCTAGGGTTTGTGTGTTTACTACTTATGGCAAATGTTTTTATGATAAAAAAGGAATCATAAAAATAAGTGGGTAT
Organism: Penaeus monodon; assembly: GCF_015228065.2. Classification (NCBI taxonomy): domain Eukaryota; kingdom Metazoa; phylum Arthropoda; class Malacostraca; order Decapoda; family Penaeidae; genus Penaeus; species Penaeus monodon. The sequence continues at coordinate 5,402 of NW_023647914.1, forward strand.
GATAATACACAATAAGAATTGCCTGCTATATTCAAGGATTAATTATGATAAGAAAGACACGGTAGTTTCGTAAGAAAAAAAAAAAAGAAAATGGGTTACAATGGGTTTACCCGAATAGCATAAAGGGAAACTTACACAAAAGAAAAGACAGTCCATCTTCAGACTTTATTTAGACGTTCTCACTCTCGTACCCTCTCACCAGAGTACAGCGTACCATGGGCCAGCGTACACTACCATGAGCCAACCTCATTGTGGTTTGGCTACACTACACACAGTTCCTTTTACGAGATAGTGTGTAGGTGCTCGTCGACTCCATTTTCTTTGGATACTTGTCAGAGATAAAACTTTTTCCATATTGGGGAACTGTGGGGTTTCGTGCCTATTTTTTTATATCTTTTTTTCTCTCTCTCTTTCTTTCTTTCTTTCTTTCTTTTTTTTTATTTTAGATAGTTGGATGATTTACCAATAACGGGGTGGAGAATGTCTATGAATGAATAAACGCATGTTCACATGTTTAAGCAGTAGGTAAACAAACACAAATGATGATAATGATAATAGTAATAATAGTAGTTGTAGTAATGATGACAATAATAATGACATTAATGATGATGATGACGATGCGATGGTGATGATGACGAAGACAATGATGATGATGAATATGATGCTGAAGATGATGATGATGATGATGATGATGATGATGATGATGATGTGACGATGACGATGATGATGATGACGATGATGATAATTATATAATTATGAGGATGATGATGTAATGCACAGTCTTTGCCTTGAAGAAAATTATTTTTATTATTTGATGATTATAATCATCATGATTATCATCATCATCATCATGATTATTATCATAAGAATTTAAATGATAATTAGCATTACCATTGTTACTATAGTTATAACTATTGTTTTTGGTGTTCTTACACTACTTGTTATTATTTATATCATTCTCATTCTCATTATATTTTTGTATCAACTTGCTATTACTATTACTGTTATTATTATTATTATTATTATTATTATTATTATTATTATTATTATTATATTATTATTATTATTATATACTATACTATTATATTATTATTATCATTATTATAATTATCATATCATTATTATTATCATCATCCTCGTCATCATTATGCGTACAATCGCAAGGCAGTACTATGGTATGGTACAATCAGAAGTACGCAGTGGATGACTATACATTTGGCACTTCTTGCATTCTTCAAGGAATGTGCTTTGCTGAATGGTGTAGTAGTATCGAGGTCATCTTGCACCACTGTCACACATCCACTGAAATTCTACGACAAAAAAAAAAAGAAACACAGACGTGTGTGTGTGTGTGTGTGTGTGTTTGTGTTTGGGGTGTGTGTTTGTGTGTGTGTGTGTGCGTGTGTGTGTATGTGTGTGGGTGTGCGTATGCGTGTGTGTTGTGTGTGTGCGTGTATGTGTGTGTCCGGTGTGCTGGTGCGTGTGTGTGTGGAGGGGGGGGGGGGATTCCACTGAAATTTACGACAGAAAAAAATATAACAAATGAAAAGCATATGTGCGTGTGGTCCGTGTGTGGCCTGAGTGTGTGTGTGTGGGGGGGGTGGTGTGTGCGCTTAACTGAATGTCTACG
>NW_023647915.1:0-7031 GCF_015228065.2 Penaeus monodon
TTAGGATAAAACCCCTCTGCTACCCAAGCCATAAAGTTCGTCCCGATTGCTTTGCCCCCCCCACTCCAGAGGCCACAATGCCAAAAAAACCCGGAGACAGCAAGGCTCTAAAAGGGCCGTGTGAAAGTCCCCAATCCCCTGCCGATATGGGCCCCCTTACCCGAAGACCTCGCAATACGTGTTTCACACACCCAGCGATAGATTTCCCCACGACGGCTCGTTACAGGGTCGTCCGGAATAATTCCTGGACCATTTCCCCTGTCAGTATCAGTTCCTCGGAGGGGAAAGGGGGAAATGATCGCCCAGAGGGGGTCGTACCTCTCCCCGTTACCGACGTCTGTTATTAGAGGGTCGGCCAGGGGCAATTGCAAGTCTGTATAAAACCTGTAGCCCACCCATAGTCCTCACTCATTTAGGAAGAGCCATTTTCCCTCGTCGCCCAACGACGATGAAGTGCCCCACTCACCACTGCGTTTTTACTGAGCCGCCGGGTCACAGCATGTACCAATTGCGTTTTCCCGTGTGAGCTTTTGGAGTGAGTACTGGTAGGGCCCCCCGTTCCTTTCCACGGGAGTGCCGGGGGTTCTTTTTAGGTAATCTTCTCTCTTTTTTATCCGGTTTTGGGACCAGCACTGATGGGCGGGCTGGCCACCCATGGCGGTAGGCAATCAAGGTAAATTTCCTTGCCCAAGGGAACAACGGGGCGGTCGTGACTCGAACCGGGAACTCAGATCCCGTCGGGGACAGTTTGGGGTCGCGCCTAACCATTCGGCCACCGGGGCCCTTTGACGATCAGGGCTTCCATGATTTTTATTGGCAATTCAGAGCGGTGGGTTGCCATTGCCTTCCGCCCGGTTTTTTTTTTTTTTTTTTTTTTTTTTTTTTTTTTTTTTTTTTTTCCCCGAGTCCCCTCTCTATTTCCCCGGCATGACTTGGGCGACTTGGTCCCCAGGGGCTGGCGGGAAATCGGGGTGAATTTCCTTGCCAAAGGGAAAAAACGCGGCGGTGGGTGACTCGAACCTCGAAGAGATCCCGTCGTGCAGTTTTTGAGTCCGACGCTTAACCATTCGGCCCCCGCGGCCCCAAAAACATATAATAAATATGATATATATATACCTCTAAAATATGTATGCTACATCTGTGTGGTGTGGTGGTGTGTGGTGTGTGTGTTGTGTGTGTGTGTGTGTGTGTGTGTGTGTACACCTCATATATATATATATATATATATATATATATATATATAATATATATATATATAATATATATATATATATATATATGTACATTTAACCCACACACCACAATACACACAAAGCACCCAAAACACATACGCAACCACACACCACACACCACAAACACCCAACCACACCCACCACACACACACACAACACACACAAAAAAAAAAATATATTATAATAAAAATTTAATATATAATATATATATATGTAATGCAAAATTATATGTATTATTTACATAATTACTATATAAAATTTATATATTATTCTATCTATCTATCTATCTATTATCTTCTACTATCATCTATCATCTATCTATTATATATATATATATATATATATATTAACACACATGAGGCGTGGGGGCCGAGCGGTTTGAGCTCGGACTAAAGAGTACGGCGGCAATCTGAGTTCGAGTCACCGGGCCCGGGCGCTTTTGTTCCCTTGGCAGGGAAAATTTCACCTCGATTGCCCCCTAGAAAAAAGACATTGCCTTTAGAAGTCGGGCGCAAGTGTCTAGGGGAAGCACCGGTGGGATAAACCCGGGGTTGATTGGTTTATCAAGCAAGGGGGGCACTGCCAAAATAACCTCTCAGTATGAATTTTAAGAGGCTATGTCCGCAGTGAATGAATGGCTGTTGGAATATAATACTATATTAATAATTAATTTTATAAATATATATGCACCACACACCCCACACACACACACACACAAAAAACCAACCAAAACACACACAACCACGCACCACACACACACACACACACACCCCACACACCACACACACACACACACACACGCCCAACCACACACACACACCACACACAACACACACCAACCACCACACAAACACACCACACACCACATACACATAAATGATTTTTTTTTGAAATCTATGGGGCTTTTTTTTTATGTGGAAATTTTTGTTTTTTGTCGGGGTTGGTGACTTAACCTCGCCAAACCCCCAAAATACGCAAGTTACGTTCAGAAATTCAGGACGGGGTTTTTATTTAAATAAAATTTGACATATTTTTTGTGAGGAAAAATTGGATTTGGACATGGGCACACAGCCGGTTGCCTTTTCCTAATTTTGATAAACCCTTGCTGCACATAGAAAATCTTTGCCTTTATCCATGGGTTTGTTTTTTATTCTGAGGTTACTTTTTAAAGCTAGTCGTTTTATGAAGGGGGGCGGTCTTTAATAATTTTTACTGTTTAGTCTGTTAGAAGTCACAATTCGATGACAGCATTTTTAATTTTTTTCTGGCTTCACAATTCCCTTCAAGAGAATGAAAAAATCGTGCTTTTTATTTAAGGTGATTTTAGCTACCATCGAACACATTTTGGTTTTGAGAAGGGTCACTGCGGGAGATTTCATATGCTGGTGCATAAAAGCAGTGGCTTTAAAAAAAGCGTGAGGGGTCAAAATTATCTCCCTTTGGGGTTTAGTGCAGCTTTTTTAAACGCAAGATTTTATTTTTTTTTTTTTTTGGGGGGGGGTTCGTATTTATTGATTTTTATTGGGGATAAAAGCCCCTTTGACTTCATTAAAATAAAATATATGGGCCCTACATTATTAAAGTGTCGCATAAATTTATATTCTTCCCCCCAACCCTCAAACTGTAGTTGAAGTAAATACCTGAGGGGGGTTTTTATCGGGAGCTCTCGGTGGGCATGAAGTTAATTTAAGAAATGTTTTGGTGGTCAGGACTGGACCCATCTTAATACTTTGTGAAAGATCTAAAACTCTTGGTTTTCCCCTTAAACCCAAGCTTCATTTTGAAAATTAGGAAATACCCCGGGGCGTTTCATTATTTAGTCATCATTCCCCAAGTGAAAAGAAGATTTATGAATGACGACTTTCTCGTCATTTTTTTTTTTCTTTAAATTTTCCCTCATTTTAATTTAATTTCTCCTGTATGATTACTGCGCAGAGTCCATTTAAACTGTTGGGATTTTTTTTTTTAATTTTTTAAAATTCTTTTGAAATGCTTAAACTAAACTTTGGTCTAAGATTGAAATTTTTACCTGATTTTTACAAACCTGCAAGAGTTACTAGAATTTCATACCCTCAATCAAAATTGAGCAAGGCGATTTTTTCACAATTTTTAGTGTTTAATTTACGCTATTTGTAGACAGGAATAGATTCCCCTCAAACTGAACCAGCTGCTGTTTTTTATCTCTTGTTTTGGCTGTGTTTTGACCGCACTGACCCCTTTGGGGGTTAAATATATTTTTTTCAGTGGGGCCTTTTTTGGGCCCAAAAATCTTATAATATTATAATATAATATAATATATATATAGATATATAATAAAATATAATATATATATATATAGATAATATATAAAAAAATTTTATATATATATAGATATAAAATTATTTTGAAATTTTAATAGTATAAAAAATATATTTAATAAATTATATAAATATCGTGGTGTAAACTAATTATATATAAATAAAAAATATATATATATATATATAAAATAGTTTACACCACAGATAATATATAAAATATATATATAAAAATTTATAAATATATAATAAAATTAAAAACTATATATATTATAATATATATATATATATTTGAAATTATATATACTATATATATTATAATTTTATATAAATATATATAAAAAATAATTATTATTTAATATTATATATAAGAGTTGGCCAAAAAGAGCCCACTGAAAAAATATCATTATCCCCACAAAGGTGTCAGTGCAGGTAAAACACACCCAAAGAAAGAGATAAAAAATAGCAGGGGTTCCAGTCTCTGAGGGCAATCTATTCCATATCTACAAATAGCAAAAAATTAAGCAGCTAAAAAATTGTGAAGACAATCGTTTGCATAAAAGTCTTAAATTTGAGGGCTATAGAATTTCTGTACTCTTGCGGTTTTGAAAAAAATCGGGTAAAAATTACAACCTTTGATCCCCCAATTTTTCAGTTCTAAGCATTAAAAGAAAAATTTAAATGGAATTAAAAAACAATCAAGCAGTTTTAAATGTGACCTGCGGCAGATAATCATAAGGAGAACATTTCAAATGGGGCAATTAAAAGAAAAAAAGCATCGAGAGTAATGTGTCACTCATAAATCTTCTTCCCTTTGGGAAATGATGATAATTTAAAGGAAACTCCCCGGGATATTCCAATTTGCAATTCAAATAAAAAGCTTGGATTCAAAGGTTAAACCAAAGAGTTCAGATCTTTCCTGAAGAAATTTAAGATGGATGCTCAGCCCTAGCCCGGGTCACAATCATTTCTTGAATTTAAATTTCATGCCCCACGAAGCCCACGATATAATCTCTCGGTATTCAAATACCTACAGTTTGGGGTTTGTGAGAAAGAAATAAATATAGCCGACACTTACTAAATGTAGGGCCCAAAAATTCTTGATTTTAAAATGAAGATCGAAGGGCTGTTATCTACATTTATAAAAATCATATAAATACGAAACCCCCCCCCCAAAAAAAAAAAAAAAAAAAACTCTTGCGTTAAACAAGCCACTAAACAAGAGAGATAGACCTTGACTCATCACGCTTATTTAAAACCACTCATTCATGCACCGCTATGAATGCATCCCTGCAGCTGAGTCCTTCTCTAAAAAACCAAAATGGTCGATGGTGACTTTAAAAATCACTATAATATAAAGCACGTTTTCCCTTTTCATTCTCTAAATGGAAATGTGTGAAGCAGAAAAAAAATTATAAATTTGCTGTCATGGGGAATTTGTGATTTCTATACAGACAAAACTGAGAAATTTTTAAGACGACGCGTCCCCCTTATAAAACGACTCAAAAAAATAACCTCAGAAAAAAAAACTAACCCCGGACTAAAGGCAAAGATTTTCTAGGGTAGCAGCAAGGGTTATAAAAATTAGGCAAAGGCAACTCTGCTGTGGCCTCATGTAAAATCCAGAGTTTCCTCACAACAAAAATGCAATTTAGTTGAGATAAAAAACAAATCCATGATATTATGAACAGTAATTTGCTTTTTGGGAGGGTTTGGGGCGAGGATTAAGCCACCCCAACCCGACAAAAAACAAAAATTTTCCCAAAAAAAAAAACAAGCCCAAGATTTCAAAAAACTCGTAGTGTATGTGGTGGGTGTGGTTGGTGTGTGTGTTTGGTGTGTGGTGTGTGTGTGTGTGGGTTGTGGTGGTGCGGGTTTGTGTGTGTGTGTGTGTGGTGGTGTGTGTGTGTGGTGTTGTGTGTGTGCGTTAATTTTATATATAATTATGTAATATATGTATGAAATTTTTCCCAACAGCTTTCATTCCACTGCAGGCTGGGCCCTCTCTAAATTCATACTGAGAGGTTATAATGGCAGTCCCCACCCTTGCTTGATCAAAATAATCAACCGCGGTTTAGCCCGGCGGTGACTTCCCCTACGACACTTGCGTCCCACTTCCAAGGCGTATGTCGTTTTTTTAGGGGGGGCAATCGAGGGAAGCCATCCCAAGGGAACAACGCGCCGGCCGGGGACCGAAAATAGATTGCCGCCGTGACAATCTTGAGTCCGAGCCAAACCGCTCGGGCCCCCACGGCCTCATGTGTGTATATATTATTATTATATATTAATTATAGATAATAGATAGATAGAAATAGATAAAATAGATAGATAATAGATAGATAGTAACATATTATTAATTTTATATAGTAAAATATGAAAAATTAATTTTTTTGACTAATACTATAATATATTATATAATAATTATTATTATTATAATGTGTGTGTGTGTGTGTGTGTGTGTGTGTGTGTGTGTGTTTGTGTGTGTGTGTGTGTGTGTGTGGTGTGTGGCGTATGTGTTTTTGTGTGCTTTGGGGTGTTGTGTTTGTGTGTGGTGTTAAAATGTACATTTATATTTTAATATATATATTATATTATATAATATATATATATATATATATATTAATATTATTATATGAGCGTGTACACACACACCCACACCCACACACACACACCACACACCACACCACACACACACACAACAAGATGATACATATTTTTTAGAGGTATATTAAAATAAATGTATATATATGTTTTGGGGGCCCCGGGGGCCGGAAGGTTAGGCGTCGGACTCAAAACTGTCCGACGGCAATCTGACTTCGAGGGTTTGAGTCAGACCGCCGCGTTTTTCCTTAGGCAAGGAACTTCACCTCGAGCCTGCCCAGCACTGGGGGGCCCAAGTGCCCCAATCAGTGCCGGGTAAATAAGAGATGGGGCTCAAAAAAAAAAAAAAAAAAAAAAAAAAAAAAAAAAAAAAAAAAAAAAAAAACCGGGGGGAAGGGAATGGGAAAACCCCCGCTTAAATTTCCAAAAAAATCATGGAAGCCCATGATCGTCAAGGCCGCGGTGGCCGAAAAGGTTGACGTCGGAAACCCAAAACTGACGACGGCAATTGAGTTCCAGGGTTCGAGTCACCCCCGCCACGTTTTTTCCTTGGGGAAGGGAAATTTACCTGATTGCCACCTAGTGGGGCCAAGCCAGCCCAGCAGTGCTGGGTCCCCCCGCCCCGGATAAAATAAGAGAGAATGTTACCCAAAAAAAATCCACCGGGCCCCTTTCCCGGGAAAAAGGAACTGGGGACCCACCACGTACTCCCCTCCAAGAGATCACAACGTGAAAAACGCCCAAAGAGTATCATGCTGTGACCACGGGGGCTCAGTAAGAACAGCAGGGCTGTAGGAGTGGGGCACGTTCTATCGTCGTGAGGGGACGAGGGGAATTGGCTCTTTCCCTAAAGATGCTGAGGACTATGAAGTTGGGCTACAGGTTTTATACAGGGACTTTCAAT
>NW_023647916.1:0-12500 GCF_015228065.2 Penaeus monodon
AAACTATCCTTCGGAAGCGACAACTCGCACCAGCTGAGACTCTAAAGTGCTTGGACAAAGGGGTAATCTGTTTCAAAAAAAGTCTTCTTTTGTTTGCGCACGTATTTCTCTTTTTGTTTTCTACAATGATTAATTTCCAAATGGTGTTATGTACCTGAAAACACAGTACGACTCCATGAAGGGAATTACGGGGTAAAGGATTCATTCTGTGATAGGCCAAAAGAGGCTTTGTGGTGATCCGTGCCTGATACTTGTTTATTCGTGTTTGGCTGCTGTTTCACTCGTACCATTTGTTAATCTGGCTTTTCTTTTGGGTGTGTTAATTTTGGGCAGCTATTTATTGTTGTTTAACGCTGAACTGTTCACTGAAATACCCATACTTATTGGAAAAATATGAATTATAATGCAGTAGAAGATGTAAGAGTGATAATACAACAATAATTATGATAATGATATTAAAGTAATGTAATTAAAATTATTGATATGAAAAATTGAAAAAAAGGAATGAAAACAGTAGTATGTTGATATTTATAATAACATAAGATTATATGATCAAAATAACAATGATTGAAATAATACTATAACAATAATGCTAATAAACATAACAATGATGAAAATGATTAAAGTTATTATTTAAACTCTATTAATTAGGAAATAATTGTATGAAATAATAAGAATAATGAATGAGAATTGTGAAAAAGATATTATGAATAATATTTATGACGATAATAAAATAATAAGAATAATAATATAGCAATTATGATAATGATGATAATAAAATGATGATGATAATAAGATAATGATATGATGATGATGATATAATAACTGTGGATGATGATGATGAGCGAATGAGTGGACGATGATGAAGTGTGAAGATGATGAGATATGATGATGATGATGATGTGATGATGATGATGATGATGATGATGATGATGATGATAATATAATGAAATAATAATAATAATAATAATAATAGTAATAATATCAATAATTAAAAATAATGATATAATTAAAAATAATAATAATAAATAATAAATGATAATGATAATGATATTGAAAATATAATAAATAATAATGATAAAAAACGTCGGACTCAAGACTCACGACAGCAATCTGAGTGCGAGAGTTCGAGTCACCGGCCCGCGTAGTTCAAGGAACTTCACCTCGATTCCCTGCCTAGCTACTTGGTGGCCAAGCCAGCCAAGTCAGTGCTGGCCCCAAGCCCGGATAAAATAGAGAGAATGATTCCCCTAAAAAGGTAACACCGGCACTCTCCGTGGAAAGGAAACTGGGGACCCTAAACCCCCGTACTCACTCCAGAGCATCAAAAACATGAAAACTACAATTAAGTATCATGCTGTGACCACGGCGGCTCAGACATGAACCTACCGTTAAAAGAAAAGAAGAATAACAATAATGATAATTGTTATTTTCATAATTATTATTATTATTATTAAAAAACAATAATAAAATTATCATAAAAACAATAAAAATTTTTTAAAAAACCGAAAATTTTTAAATAAAAACAAAATGAAAATCATAATAATAGAAATAATGATTTTGTTTTGTAATAATGAATAATAATGATAATAATAATTTTAAAAATAATAAAAATAATAATAATAAAAATTAAAAATATAATTATTAATGTAATGAAATGATATAAAATTGAAATAAAAAAAATAATATTAAAATAATTAATAAAAAAAAATAAGATTAATAAAAATAATAAAAATAATAAAAAAATGAAATGATAAAATGATAAAATGTAATTGATAAAATTCTAGCTTAATGTTAAAAAAGTAAATCTAATTGCAATTTGGGTGTGATGATATGATATTTATGTAAATATTGTATAAAGATGATTTAGTAAAAATAGTAACGAATCACATCCTCATCATCATCTTACGCAGTTTTTTTTTCATTGAGTATTACATCAGTCATTAAAAATCAAAATATAAGAAAGCAGCACAGAATAATGTTTCAAGATCACGCACTATAATCACAGTATCAGAGCAGTTTTAAGAGAACAGGCGGGAAACATACCATACATTAACGAATAACAACTGCACTAGCATCAGAAAAAAACATACCACAGACATTATAAAAAAAATTCGCTGATATTTTAGAAGATGTATCGTCACGGATATAATGTATGGGAAAAAAATAAATCCAGACCGTATAAGAAAAAAAACACGGGAAACCATCAAGGAAATATAAAGATAATCCTATGTACACAGAAAAATTTTTATAATACATCACAGTGTAGAGGACAAGAAAAATGTACACTTTAAGCGCGGGACCCTTTTGTGTTTAAATTTGCGGAAAGTAAAGAAGCCCAAAGCGACAGTATTGTATTTATATCGGGGGCAGAAAAAAAAATGTGTAACGTAAGCTAGCCCTTTTTTCACACCAGTCTATTCAACGTACGGGTCACTCCTTCCTCTATCATAAATTTGAAATACGGTACGATGAAAATTTTCCCAGATGCACGGTATCGTACTTTAATAATAGTATGTACTGTTTAAAAATTAGGTAAATTACTTTACATAAATACAAACAAAGCTCGTATCTTTTTTATAGACAAAAAAAACTAAAAATTCCTTAAAAAAGAGATGGAAAGACCATGAAATGTTAAGTCTATATTAAACACTTTAAATTGTCCCATAAATTTCAAATTGACTGAAAACACATTTTATGCTGCAATTGCGAAATGCGGGAAAATTTGAAAATCCTGAATTAAAGTGTCATGGTTATTGTGACAAGAATTTTTTGGGTCAAATATCAAACAACATTTTTAATATTTTAAATTTGGAACTAGAAATTTGATTTCACCCCTTTAAATAATTATGAAAAAAACGAAAATTCGATTTTCTAGCTTTAGGGGCTGTAAAAAACAGAAAGACGTAAAATTAAACGTTTCCTCAGAACTCTGCGGTCAAAAAAAAAAAAAAGAAAAAAAGGGGGTTTTTTTTTTATCCTCTAAAAAACAACACATTTTAAACCCCATTTCGAAAAACGCCCTTTAATTACACGCACACACCGCAAGCACATACATACCACACAACCGCAAAAAAAAAACTTTATCATAATTTTCTTCCCTTTTTTTCTTTCCTTCAATAATAACGCAAGAATAGATAATGTGTTTCCCTGGCTTCTGACTGTTTTCGTAACGTTTATACTAAACTCCACAAAATTTTTTAGACATTTGCATATGCGTTATTTGCATCGGAGTTACATTTAAAAATAAATATATAAAATTAAAGAATTTCTGCATGTTTAATTTTTTTAAATGATTTGATTGGGGTTTCATAAACTGTCTCTCTGTCTCTCTCTCTCCCCCTCTCTCTCTTCTCTCTCTCCTCTCTCTCTCTCTCTCTCTCTCTCTCTCTCTCCTCTTCTCTCTCTCTCTCTTCCCCTCTCTCTTTCTCCTTGGGGATAAAACCAACTTCTTCTTCGGTTTTATGCAGTATATTAAAAAAATTAATTTAAACCCTACAATTCTTTTTAAATGTATGTAATTTTACATTGTGTTTACCAAACCCTTTGGGGCTAGAGCTTAATTCACCACACGATAGATATTCAAGGGAAGAAGAGAGAGAGAGAGAGAGAAGAGAAGAGAGAAGAGAGAGAGAGAGAGGAGAGAGAGAGGAGAAAAGAGGAGAGGAGAGAGGAGAGGAGAGAGGGAGAGGAGGGAGGGTGTGTGTGTGTTTTATTTCATAATTAGGTTTAATTTTCATTTTGAAAATAGGCAGATGAAAAATTTAAAATATAAATATATATTAATTTTTATTAATATATTATATATAAATATATATATATTATATATTTATATTATATAAACAATATAATTTTTATATATAAATATATATAATATATATATAATATTAATAATTTTAATATATATTATATTATTTTATATTATATAATATATAATATATGCAAAGCTTCATAAAAGTGCACGTGGCTGAAATTTAATGAACACAATTTAAACACCCTATTTAAACTGGAAGAGGGGAAAGTTCTCCTAAGAAACGCCTTAGTTTGAAATATGATATATATTTTGGTAAAGATTATAATAGTATAATAATAAAAATAACGATAATAATAATGATACTAGTGATAATAATAAGATGATAACAAAATCTTTAAAAATGATAATTCTCACCATCGTCATCTTCATTATTTGTGTTATTATTATGAACCTTTTACCCAAAATTAGTATTTATTATTATTTTATCATCCCAACACAGCAGAAATATTAAATAATTTTTCTTTATTACGTTTTTTCGTTTATTATCGTTATCATATTAAAATTTCATTTTTCTTTATGAATAGAAAAAAATCTTCCGTGGGGGGGATACAATGGAAGAAAACCCCAATACAAAAAACAAAAAATCAAAAACTAGTATCTTTTTAATTTATTTCATTGTTATTTTTAATGATCATCTTATTGTTCTAATGAAATTTATCAAATTTTTCTTTTCTCAAATTTTCAATTATTTTTTATTTTTAAACTTATTATCAACTTTATTATTGTTATTTTTACAAAAATCGAGTAGTTTAAAACTAGGGCCTTTTTATGTTTTTTTTCATTTTTCTTTATTAATTTTTTTTTATTTACTTATCCTGATTTTTTTTTTATTTTTGTTCTTACTCATTTTTTTTAACTTTTTATTTTTACAGGAAAGGGATATTATTTTTTTTTTGTTCCACTTGGGTTTTGGCGTGTGGGGGTGTGTGTTGTGTGTGTAGGTGGGGTGTGTGTGTTTGTGTTTGTGGGGGTGTGGTGTGTGTGGTGTGTTTTGTTGGTTTGTGTGTGTGTAGGTGTGTGTGTGTGTGTGTGGTGTGGTGTTTTTGGTTTTGGGGTACTGTGTGTGTGCGCGTGTGGTGGGGTGGGGTGTGCCCCGGCGTGTGTTTTGTGTGGTGTGTGTGTGTGTGTTTACAGGGTGTTTCGCATGACGAAAATGTGCGTGCGTTCAAAAATACCAACCAAAAAAAGGCAAACCCCCTTTTTATACATCAACAAATTTTTAAAAAAAAAAAAAAGGGTTCCAGTAAACGTTTTTCTTTCCTCTTTGTTTTACTCCTTGCTTTGACGTCATCGGGGGTTGCTGCTTGAGAAAAATTTACACCCAAAAGGAAAATAAAGCGAAAATGCAACGTTTTTTTGAAACCCGGGTTTTTCCCGAAAGCCAGGAATTAGGGAAAAAATATTGAGTTTTCCATATTGGAAAATTTTTTGGGTTTACACGGCTGTTTGTGTATGTTGCGGGGTGGGGGGTTTTTCCCTTTTTTTTTGTTTGGCTTTTTCTACAGTTATATAATATACATAAAATATAAATATATATATTTTAAAAATATAAGATTTTAAAATATATATAATATTATGTAATATATATTTTAAAATAATATATAATATAATATATATAATTATATTTTATATTTTATATATATGTATATCATAAAAATTATTTGGTGTTATATAACTATATAATGCATATTATATTATATTATTATATATATTTTTATATATAAATATATTTTAATATATATATATTATTAATATACACAAAATATTTTTCTTTTCTAAAATTAGACATGGTTTTTTATTTTGGATATATCAATTTTTTAAATAATTATTCACCCCCGTTATATAAAATAGGCATTATATAAAATATATAATATAATATATATATATATATATATATATATATATATAAATGCATAAATATATTATAATAAAATAAATATATATTTTTATATTATATAATATATATTTAATATTATAATATATACACGGCAAAAATCATTTTTAAAAACACACAAAAAAACCCACCCTATTTGTGTGCGACCTTCTAAAGAGGAGGCTCCCTTTCAAAAACTCACAGAGAGATTTTTCTAAATATTTTATAATCCAGACAAGATACTTGTAAAATTGCGTGGGGTGATTTCAATTACCCTTTATAGAGAATTTCTTATCGCGCACTTTAAATGTTCTGGAAACCATTAAAAACCCGGGGGATCTAAAAATTTATAAATATTTTGTTTTCCCTTTAAACAAAGGAGACCCCGGCCTTTCCCCGATAAAAAGGAAATTTCTACATAAAATTTTGCGCCGAGACTGTTATAAAAATGATTTCTGTCCTAAATTATTCTCGTTCATAAAAAAGAACTAGATTGGAAAATGGATTACGATGAAAAAGCCGAATATAAAAACCGTGTTTCAAAGCTCCTTCTGGGTGTGCAAACCGGAATCATTATGAAGTTTTAAAAAAAAGAAAAAAAAGTGTGTGGTCTGGTAAATTTGAATGGCATTTCAAGTATTATAAAAAAAACCCTAACAGTTCAGAAGGATTTTGAAATCCCTGTGAATATGGCTGTTTTTCAAACCCCCTGGTTGGGGGTCTTGGGGTCTAAACCCCGCATTCACTGTCTTTTGGGGGTTCATCCCCCCCTCATGCATTTTTTATTTCAAATTTTTCGGACGACCAAACGTACACCCAAGATCAATTTATGCCAAAAAAAAAAAAAAAAAAAAAAAAAAAAAAAAAAAAAAAAAAAAAAAAAAATATATTATATATTTTATATTTTATATATATATATATATATATATATATATATATAAAATGTGTGTGTGTGTGTGGGGTGTGCGTGTGGTGTGTGTGGTGTGTTTTGTGTGTGGGTGTGTGGTGTGTGTGTGTGTGTGTGTGGTCATATATATAATGAAATAAAATGATTTCTAAGGGGCTGTCAAGTATCGCAATGTTATGACAATAAGGACAGGAACAATATTTTAATTCCCATGTATAAGTTTCCTCCCCCAGCTCTAAAAAAACCCTAAATTTTCAGGGTCCTTTTATAATACCAGCAGAGCTCAAAAGAAAATCTGAAAAAAAATTTTAGGATTTTGAACGCTTGTGCTGCAGGAAAAAAACTTCGAAAATATTTTGGGAAAGGGGGCGGGTACCCAATAAATTTTATTTCACCCCAAATTTAAACCCCGGTGTGCTTGGGTTATAAACCCAATTTAAAGTTCCCAACTATTTAAGCAATTTCCCTTTTTTCTTTCTTTTAAAATTTTGAGGTTTTTTTCAATTTATCACGGACGGGCCCGACATTTTGGGAAACCCTAATTTACGAACAAAATGTACATTATGGGGCAAAAATATAAAATATAAAATAGATATATATATATATATATATATATAATATATATATTTTAAAATATATATAAAATATATATTTTATATTTTTGGTGTGTGTGGGGTGTTGTGTGTGGGAAAGTGGGGGTTTTTGGGTTGTGGTGTGTGTTGTGTGTGGTGTGTGGGGGTGTGTTTGTGTGTGTGTGGGGTGTGGGGCAAGCACGCATGCGCACAAAAATGCCCCGCACGCACGCGCCCACTGCCGCCCCCCCCACCACACACCCCGGAAAATACCCCCCCCACGCACGGGGGGCCCGACGCACGCACGCACGCAATGACAAAACCCACAAAAAACACAGGGTTGTAAATGCCCCTTGCCACACATGAACCCTGAAAATATTAAAACCTTTAAACCCGTAAAGTTTTTTTAAAAATTCTGTTGTCGTCAGCGTGTCACTGTAAAATATGCAGAAACCCCCATTCTGGTCTATGAAAACAATAGGACTAAACCCCTTTTCCCAGGGGATTCTAGATAACATCAGATAAAGATGTGTTTTTCCCAGCCCTTTTTAGGGGAATGAAGACTTGTTATGTCAGTGTTAGCGTGAGAACGCTATTTTTAGAAGGGCGAGGTGCTGAAAAAGGGGCGCCTTGCTGTACAAACAAAATGTTCTTTTCTCCCTTCAGTAAAACTCGTTTTTTCCCTTGTTCCTGATACAGAAAACCCTTTTTTCAGTTTTGTTTGTTACAAATTAAAAAAAGCTGTGCAAGTTCACAGCACCGAAATTTTAAATTTTGGAAGCGCTTACGTGGAAAGGGGGATGGTCTCTGCCCAACCCTGACAGGAAAAACATGCATCTTAAAAAAAAAAACAAAGAAAGGGTTAGATGGGCTGTTTCTCACGAGGGGGGGTTTTAGACGGGCTGCCTTTTTCCTGGTTCACGTAGAGTCACAGGAAAGGACAAGTTTTTTGTTGTGATGCGGACTTTTGGGATTTACTGAGTTTTTTTCATTTTGTGTAAGTGAGCCTCTGAAAAGAGGCTACAATTTCTTTCGGGATGAGGGGGTTATGTCAAAATTTTTGTGGCATATATAAAAGATGAAAAGATCTTTATAGATCCCCCTGTTTCTAGACTTCACCAAAAGGTTTTTTTGCACAGGATTATTTCCGTCTACCAGGTAAGCTTTCCAGAAGGGGTTTAAATTTTTTCTTTTTTATATGGCCGATTCTTTACTATTCTGTTTTGGAAATTTTTTTATTTTTAAGTTCTTTTGTGTATAAAAATTACCAGGGGGGCTTCGGGCCCTTCGAATGCTTTGCTTTTCGTTTTTGAAAATTAAATGATTAAATTTAATTTCACTCGCCGGGCCTTTTTTCGCCCAAAGAAACGTTCCCAAAAGTTTTTGATATAGCATAAATTTAAACTATACAAAAATATGAAAGTACAAATACGAACCCCTACAAAAAAAAAACCCCCGAAAAACCAAAGATAAAAGGAGTAACTTCCCTTCCTTTGTATCGTTGTCAGTCTTCCTTGAAAAAAACCTTTTTTCCGGACGAGCAAAAGAAAAAAGGTTTTTTAAAAAGTGTGGGTGGGGTGGTGTACAATTTACACATCAAAAAATTTATTTACGCAAAACATTTCACCACCCACACACACACACACACAACACGCAACACACACAAACACCCACACACCCACACCCCCCACACACACCCCAACACACACCACACACAACGCAACACACAAACAACACCACACACGCACAACACACACACAACACACAACACACACACACCAAACACCACACTGCCGATATTATAATTCTTTTTTTTTTTTAATAGTTCAAAACCTTAATTGCATGCTGGGTGACTTCCATCCCCCCGAGAAAAAGGACACAGCTAGAGATGGGCAAAAGAGAAAAAACATACCACAACAAAAACCACACACACACGCCACACACACAACACAGACATAACACCAAAACACACACCCCCCACACACACCCACACCACACACACACCACACACCACACACACCACACACACGCACACACACACACACACACGACACACAACACACACCAACAACACCACAACACACAACACAAACACCACACACCACACACACACACACACACACACACAAAAATTATAAAAATATATATAATATATATTATATAATATATATTATTAATATATTATTATTAATATAAATATATATAATATATATTTTAAAATATAAGAGAGAGAGAGAGAGAGAGAGAGAGAGAGAGAGAGAGGAAAGAAAAGGGGTTTTAAAGAAAAAAGGGAGAGGGAAAAAGAGAAGGAATGTAATGGTATTACAATTTTTTATATTATGTACATATTACATGAATTTTGTAAATATGTATATATAATATATATTATATAAATAATTATAATTAATATATAAAATATATTTTTAATATATATATAAAATTAAAATTTTATATATAATAAATAATATATATATATATTTTTGTTATTACTAGGATATCAATATATATATATAAATAAAAAATTTTTATTAATTATATATATATAATTATTATATTATATATATATATAATATATATATATATATTATAATATTTTGTTATAATATATGATTTATGAGAGAGAGGGAAAAGGGAGAGGAAAAAGTAATGTAATGTAGTTATTAAGGTATAACATATTGTATTGTTTTAATATTATATTTTTATATAATATATATATATAAAAATACAAATTATATAAAATTTTAAATTAAATTATATTTAAATTTAACATTTATTTTTATAAAAATAAATATAAAAATATATAAATATATATATATATATAAATTATTTTTGTATCCCAACACCACCCCACACACACCCTATTATATAATATAATATATATATATATATATTTATATATATATATATATATAATATAATATATATTATATTTTAGGTAAATCAAAACCTAGTACATAAATTTCCTTGGGAAAGGGAAAATCACCTTGATTGCCTCCCTACCACTGGGGGGAAAACCGCCCAAGTCAGGGGGTCCCCCAAACCCCGGATGAAAGAGAGAATGTTTACCTAAAGAACAGGCGCTCTCCGGGGGAAAAAATGGGGACCCTACCACGTACTCACTAAGAGATCACAACAAAAAAACTAAAAATTAAGTTCACTGTACCACGCGGCTCAAAATAAACCTACCGTTAAAAAAAAAAAAAAAAAAAAAAAAAAAAAAAAAAATATTATTATATAATATAATATATAATATATATATATATATATATATGATGTATAAATATAATATACATATATATAAAATATTTTATATATATAATATATGTGTATGTAATATATTATGTGTGTGTAAATATATATATATATATTATAAATATATATATATATATTTTATATATTATATATTCATTTAATGTATGAGTCTTCTTTGGGGGTAAGCAAGATCCCCCCCCGGGAGAATATTTGGGTAAGTAAAAGTTCACCAACTACCGTTTTTGTGCTTGGAGGGGCTGTATTCATGCACCCCCACTTTCCCCGAGTCGCCCCTCCAGTGTAAGACCCGTCAACTGCAAAGTGTAAAACATGGCGAAGACTCGTCAACACAACATTTTTAAAAATTTTAATAATATTATAATATAATATATATATTATAAAAATTTTATTAAAATACTTTTATAATATATATTATAATATATATAATTATATATACACACATACACACACACCCACCACACACACACCACACACACACACACAACACATAAACTACCCCCCAAAACCCCCACAACACACACACCCCCACAACACACACACAACACGCACACACACAAACACACACACACCACACACACACACACACCAAAAAAACAATAATATATATATATATTATAATATAAAATATTTTATATATAATATATTTTATATTTATTTTATATATATTATATATATAAAATATATATATATATTATATATATATATAAAATATAGTTCAGATAGGGCCGCGGGGGCCCAGTGGTTAGAGCATCGATCAAAAACTGGCACGACGGGGAATCTGAGTTTAAGGGTTCGGTCACCCGCCGGCGCGTTTTTCCCCTTTTGGGAAGGAATTTATCTGGATTGTCCTGCCACTAGGGGGCCCAAACCAGCCCAATCAGGGTGGTCCCCAAGCCGGATAAAAAAGAGAGAAGATTACCCAAAAAAGGTAAAACCGGCACTCTCCGTGGAAAGGAAAATGGGGACCCTACCAGTACTCACTCCAAGAGCATCACAACGTGAAAACTACAATTAAATATCATGCTGGAACAGGCGGGTAAACATGAACCTTTTCCCTAAAAAAAAAAAAAAAAAAAAAAAATTTTTCGAGAAAAATTTTGCAGTGTAGCGAAGGCCCAGGGTCTCCCGGATCAAAACCCGATCCCAGACTTTTGGGACTTCTAGAAGAACCCGTTTATGGTACGTGCTTTGCTGTAGGAGAGGAGCTCTTTTATACCCCTTTGGAAGTGTAATCATGACGTCGGGCCAGGAAATCAGTAGACGGGTTCGCCTGACAGCAGGGGTCATGAATCTCTCACAAGAGTATTGGAGATCCGGGCCCCCAGAAGCCCAAGTTATGCACTTCCGGCTCTGATACTGCCTGTTTTTCTCTGTGGTAGGAAACATGACGCTGTCCCGTGCCTTGGTCTTTGAACCTTTTTTAACAGGGCTTTGCACCGGTCAAGGGACTCCCGGGATGAAGCCCCCTCGTAGATATGGGCTATGCGCCCCCTTTGGGGTTTTCTACCCAGTGAAGGATGAAGAAATATTATAATATATATATTATATATATATATTTAAAATATAATATATATATATAATATATTCTTAATTTTATATATATATAAATTATATATATTATATAATTATTATATATATATATGTGGTGTGTGTGTGTGTGTGTGGGTGGGTTTTTTCTCTCATTTTTGTTACATAATAAAACGCTGCTAAATTTTGTGGCCGAACAATTTTTTTTTCTCTTTTCTTTCTTTTTTTCATTTTGAGATCTCAATCTTCATCGACATTTTGTCTCTTTTTTCCTTCCCCTCGTGTTTGATTTCTCCATCAGTTCATACCAACCTCTGATTTGGGGAGTTTCCCCCGAGACATTCATTGGAAATTGTGTCTGGGAAGCATTAGGAGACGAGCGAGTCTTCCCGACCACGATATAAACGATTCCCTGCGGCCCTTCTTGCTTGGGGCCTCATCTTTTTTCATCTCATCTTGAGCAACTTTGGGAATGTATGTCGCGCTAGCAATAACCCTTTTTTGTTCGCCTTTCCTGGCTGCATCGCATTTTGT
>NW_023647916.1:17500-20000 GCF_015228065.2 Penaeus monodon
TGGATATCATACATACATATATATATATAATTATATATATATATATATATATATATATATATTATATATATATATATATAAATGTGTGGTGTGTGTGGTGAGTGGGGGTGTGTGGGGTGTGTTTGTCTGTGTGTGTGTGTGTGTGTGAGTTTATGTAAAATAAATAAATAAATATATACATACGCATATATATATATATATATATATATATATATATATATATATATATAAAATATATATATATATATAATATACATCATATGTTTTATTTATTTATTTTTTTATAAACTCGCACACACACACAAACCCCACACACACACATGCACACACAAACACACATGCACACACAAACACACATGCACACACAAGCACCCCACACAAACACACACACACACAACACACACACACAAACCACACACACACACAACACACACACAACACACACACACACACACAGAAATATATATATATTATATATATATATATTTTATAATATATATATATATATATATATATATAATTATATACATACACACACACACAGTAATATATATATATATAATATATATAATATATATATATATATATATTATATATATATATATAATATATTTTATAATATATATATATAATATATTAATATATATGTGTATATATAATTTTTTTTTTCTTTAACGGAGGTTCATGTCTGAGCCGCCGTGGTCACAGCATGATACTTAATTGTAGTTTTCATGTTTGTGATGCTCTTGGAGTGAGTACGTGGTAGGGTCCCCAGTTCCTTTCCACGGAGAGTGCCGGGTTTTACCTTTTTTAGGGAATCATTTGGCGGCTGGGCCCTCGGATAAAGCGGCGAAAAAAATAGGATGATCGCTAATATCTGATGGATTCTTGGAAATCCCAAACAAAACCGAAGCAAAAAGGGACACACCTTCGCGTCGGAAGAGGACTGGCTATTCTTCGTCGTAGACACAGACTCTCAGTCACTGTGCAAATAGGGGACCTTCTCATGCACGTATGTCTGCAATCATGCTTCAGTTATACTTTTTAAAAAGAAGATTCAGGTCTGATGTTAAGAGTTTTTGTAATCGTGGATGGAGGTGTAGAGTGTACGGATAATGTCTGTGTGCGTATGTATGTAGTTGGGTCATAATCCTAATCACGGTATTTCTAGCACAGCATGATATTTATCTACATATATAGTCCTTATAATTACATCTACGGTATTCATATACAAAACATGTTCGCACGCAGATCCCAAGGCGTAGTCAATGTGTGTATAAATTTTGATTTCGTTTTTTCAGATAGTTTGGATTAGCATCTGTTAACATTAAAAAACAAAAGATATGGAGACGTTACCATAACTGCACAGAAAAACGTTATCTCAGAGAGATTGGGTTATAGTGTTATATATATTTAAACACACACACACACACCACACACACACACACACACACACACACAAAACACACACACACATACACATACACACATACACACATACACACACACACATCACATACACACACACACACACACACACACACACACACACACACCACACACACACACAACACACACACACACACACATACCTAATACCTATCGAAGTAAGTGGCATTTGAGAAAAATTATTTGGGATCTGTTTTTGTTTCCCATGTTAAAAGACTAGCTAATCATTAACTGTATAGAAGAACCCGAAACTACACCATTATCCATTTTCCCAGGAATAACAGGATATCTACTTTCAAAAGCCTTTGGGGAGGTTTTATTTTGCGATTGAAGATAAATTGCCTCATACAGCTTAGTAAACATCCTCGCCTAGCCCAGAAAAGGACAGGTGGCCGAAAAAAGAAAGAAAAAAAGAGATAAAAATGAGTGGAGAGCAAAAACGGTCGAGATGGAAAAAGCAAAAACGCTTTTGCTTTTGCTCTTTTAATGGTTTCTATAAGGGCGGAGTTTAGATATCAATCTCAGCATGTGTGAGTGCTTGTTGGATTTCAAGTGGAAATCGAAGACGGGGGAGATGGATAAGCACATAAAAAACAGCGAGGAGGAATCGCTTAAACATTAAAAAGTACAACATAAATTAGGTACAAGACGAAGGTTTCACAGAAAATTTCAGAAGGGAGAGGGTAAAAAAAAAAAAAAAAATCTGCCTTAATGAATGGCAATAGCCCGGGCTGATCTGAGATCAATATTTATACATGAGTCTTGCTGGTAGGCCACGTGTAGCCACTTCAAGTTTATTCGTGGAAACTCTTAACTGTAACGTAAGCAACCTTTGAGTGCTGACCGGCAACCCAAAAAAAAGTATAATCTCATTTTGTACAGAAGGAAATTACATCGATAAGTGATTAAATAATAAAATGTGATTATACGTAAAATTTTTGACAACGACTATTAGGTGGATATTTAATTTGTACTTAAAGAATAAAAAGTATTGATACATAGAAAAATAATATAGTTACATGCATGAACGACCATCCCAAGTTATATACTA
>NW_023647916.1:25000-27500 GCF_015228065.2 Penaeus monodon
TTTGAGAGGTAATGTTAAGAATAGTAGCAATATGTAAAATAATAATAATGATAATGATAATAATAGTAATAATAATAATAATAATAATGATAATATAATAATAATAAAATGATAATAATAATAATAATAATAATAATAATAATAATAATAATAATAATAATAATAATAATAATAAATAAATAAAAAGTAATAATAATAACAACAAAGTAACAACAGCAACACGATTTACGTTAACCCAACTACAATAACAAAGATAAATGGGAATGACAATATAATAATAATAGCAACTCTGACGTTAATGCAAATGTTAATATTACCTATAAAAAGTATCAGTGCTAGCAATAGCTTTGATAAAAACTAAATAATAATAATGATAATCATAATCATAATGATGATTAGCATGCCAATAATAATGATGATAATAACAAAGATAATAATAACGATTATTATATTATTACTGTTATTATTATTGTTATTATTATCATCATTATTATCTATAATTTATATAACAACAACAACAACAACAATAATAGTAATAATAATGATAATAACAATAGTAACAGTAATAATAATACTTATTACAATAACTATCATCGCCATCCCCATCATCATTATTATCATTATCATTGTTGTTGCTACTGCTTGTTGATACTGATGATCATTATCTGTAGCAACAATAAAGGTAAAGATAACAACAACAGTAATAATTGTAGT
Source organism: Penaeus monodon (assembly GCF_015228065.2). Classification (NCBI taxonomy): domain Eukaryota; kingdom Metazoa; phylum Arthropoda; class Malacostraca; order Decapoda; family Penaeidae; genus Penaeus; species Penaeus monodon. The sequence continues at coordinate 25,715 of NW_023647916.1, forward strand.
AACTTTAATGAGTTGCGATAGTGATGCCGAATATAATCAAACATGTAATTCATTAACACAAATGTAGATGAAGTTAGACCTAGTCTCTCCTATACAATTTCCAGTCGGTATAAACTGTTCTTTAAAACCATGCCACTGATACAGTACTTAGTATAATACATTAAATACATAAATACATAGAAAGAGAAAGTATAAATGAGAAATGTAAATAGACATGATTCACTTACAGCAGGAATTTCGACTCTGGATAAAGTATTCGGATGAAATTTGCTTATCTCGCCCAAAGAAGAGAACAGCTTAGGCATCCACGACAAGTAGAACAAGTAACATTGATCAGAAGAAGAAGAGGAAGAAAGAGGCCATTCGGAATGTAAGAATGAAAAAACGTACGTGTTCATTCTTTCTCTATATCTCAACTTTCCCTCGTTCACCCTTCTCAACAGTTGAAGCGTTTCAGAATATGTTTCTTCTTTGCTTCCTTTTCCCTTCTTTCACATCTACATTGTCTCTTCCAATTGCATTTCTCTTTTACTTTTATCTATTTATTTACTTATTCGTTATTTGTTTATTATTATTATATTTTGAATATTTAAAAGATCTTTAAGGCAGTGTTGCAATCAAAACACACTGCTTCCAATTTCCTTTTTTAAGTTTGTCGTTGCCAGTTGGTCCAGGAGAGGTATCACCACTTCAAATTAGACTTTCTCCTAGGGTTGTTTGGATACATAAAGTGACTTTAGAATTCAGTGTCTCATCATCTTGGGGCAAAAGTCAGATGATGCACAGTCAGGAGAATAAGGGGGATGTTAAAGCAACAGACCACACTTCCATCTGGGTAATATGAGAGTTGTGAACATTGTCCTTTAGGTGGACACCTTTGATTACCATTCCAGGGCTCTTGGTTTTAATAGCCTCCCGTGTTTTCGGTAGCAGTGAAGTGTAGTAATATCCTGTAATTGTAGTAACTTAAGACTGTGAGCATTACACGTGCTTTGTGAAGGGTGGCGAGTCAAAGTGGTTCCATTATTTTGACTGAGCCTTAGTTTCTAGATCATAGTGATTGACCCGAGTTTTATCCAGCATAATTAGTCTGTCAAAAATGGACCTAGTTTTATTTGGTACATGACTCGTTCCTGCTTCTGGAAAAGGTGTGAGTAGCCTGGGAACCCATTAAACAGACAACTTTTCATTTGCAGATGGCATGAATGATTTTATTCACAAATCCAACACTAATCTTGACATCTTGGGCTAGCTGACGAACGGTAATACAGCGATCTACCAAAAAGGCTCCACTTGGTGAATGGTGCCCTCCTCAGTGGGAGTCTGGGTTCGCCGTATCCACAGATCTCTGACCACACCTGAACTGTTGATGCCAGTGTACTTCGTATCATATAATGGGGTATTCTTCTCATAAGTTGATTTCATTTCATCGAAGGTCTCTTGTGGCCATTCAAGTATAAAAATCTCAATACTCCACAGGTTCCATTTTCACACTATTGAGAGGCATGATATCATTATGTATGTGAAAATTTCAGCTTCCTAGGTTATGTGGAAGTGGATCATGGGAAGCCTTTAATGAGCGCTCCTCATATGTATGTATATGTATATATTTTTCTTGTATGCATATAATTATATATATATATATTTTCTTCTGTATGTGTGATTTACTGGTCCTGAAAAATGTTGAATTTATAGCTAATGAAAAGTATGAAAAAGACACATTAATGAAGCACAATTTTTTATGATTTTTGATGACTGGGAGGTGATTTAGCTTGTCAGCAAGCAG
>NW_023647916.1:30000-34271 GCF_015228065.2 Penaeus monodon
CGTCCCTGTCAGCCACTGTACTAGAGTATGCATAGCCTTTTACAATCTGGTGGCAGGGTGGTGCTGCGTCCTTCCGGCTCGCAGCATGAACGCAAACCTTCGAAGAAAATCTGCTATTAATCACACCTTTCTCACCCTCCTCAAGTCGCTTGCATGTTTTGGGTACACCCCAAGCGTTTGTGTGATTCGTGAAAATTTATATATCCTTAGGGAATTTTGTGAGCGCCCATCACAGATACGCAGAAGAGAGCAGGTTATTTATATTCCCTGGCTCGAGTCGCCTCAGTCATATACGGCATTTAGGTATAGGATCCCCCCATTATGAGTTTTAATGAGGTCTGGCATGCCTAGCTAGACACGTACCTCGGCAGTTCAGATTTCTGACCCCGAGAAGATTTGCTTGTTAAATAGCTTGCGAATATTTTTTCACGTCACCATTCATTCATGCGCACATTCTGTCACATATCATTAAATGTTGAATTCAATGTGGTAGTTCAAATAATTTTAAATAGCTAGCATTGCTATTTTACTTCAGTTTTGTTATAGTGAACATTAATATTCGTGTTTGTGATTCATTCTCTGTGTGAGGTCACTCTCGCTTTCCCTCTCATTCATGGTAGCTGTCACTCACACACGCATACACACACACATTCACCTCACTCACACATGCAGGACAAAAGACACTGACCTTTTCATTAATGGGGATGGTTGCTGTCTTAGTGTCGGCGTAAAGATTTATTATCTGTCTCTTTAGCCCACAATGTTGTCTGTCGCTGTCTGTGTAGAAGCTATTCTTCTCTGTGGTACGACTGTGGTTGCCGAGGTCGTATCCCTTATTTACTCTCATATCTATCAGAGACGGTTGTTAGTTCAAGCCAGGTCCACGCGGACCTGGCTACTGACGTCTCCATCTTCTATTTTCTTCTTTATCTTTGTGAAAATAAAACACACACAAAAAAAAAAACGAAAATAATTTAAAACCAACATTAAAAACCGCAATTTTTTATAAATCACCGGCTAGTGGTAGTTAACACCCTCTCTTCTCTGTTGCCTTTCTTTTCCTCTTACTCTGGCCCTTACGTGTATGATCTGGTTCCCTGACTATATATTGCAGTCGGACTGACACGGCACCGAAGGAGAACCTGCTACAGTTCCTGTCACCTTAGGATGCTGTGGGAAGGACGTCATTGAAGATCGCCTTAGGCCCGCGGACCAAGATTTTCGTCAGAAAAGGTGTTAAGCCGTCCCAGTGTAATGGACGGGCGTTGCCTGCCGGACTCCCCGTAGATCCAGCGAACCAGCACCTTTGCCGCAGGTACCAGTCGCCCCAGGATGCTGTGCATAGGCGACGCCTGGCGGACGCCTGCAGATCAGGTAAACTCCAGGAGCTCGAAGCGCAGGTATCAGCCGCCCCGAGATGCCGCCCCTGCCCCGACGCCCGTAGATCCGGATGAAGATTACGAGAAGACGCAAGAAGGACCTGGACGAGATCTGTGAGGACGTGTGGACGAGGGACGCCGCCCAGTTAGGCCTGGACGAGGACTACGAGGAGGTCTAGACGAATCCGAGCCAAGGAGGACCTGTGCGACACTTTCAAGGACATGTGGACATCGAGGACGGACAGATTACCCAAGGACCACGAAGATGAGGACGACAGGGACGAGCAGCCACGAAGATGCACCAGGACGACGCACGAGAACGAGACGACCAGCCAAGTTAGGTCACCTTGAAGGCGCCTCGAGAGCGAGGCGCGAGTAGGTGGCCGAGCAATAAAGGATGTGGATAATTCTATTTCTGTTAGAGGATGTAGATAATTCTATTTCTGTTACCAGTGGACACGTGGCTGGTTACCACGTGGATCCAAAGTCCCAAATAACCACCCGCTCAGCGAGGGCGGAGTTCACATTTTATATCTGACCTCGTTTGACCGGAAGTTCGTCGCCAGCGACGAGCGCGGTAAGGTCATAGCCTCGCCTCCCTCCGGGGAAGCTGACCTGACCGCGACCCAGCATACACCCATATATAGACATGTTCGTGTTCTTATACTGCGTGTGTCAACTCTCAGAAATAAAGAGTGAAAGCCGAATACCAGGGTTTTATACCGTTATACACTGAGATCAGATCTAAGTGACATACCCCCACCTCACACCTCAGTGCCATCGCTAACGCAATTGCTATATTGTGTTATTAATGTTTTTTTTTCTGTTTATATCATTTTTTTTCTTCACATTGTATTATTGTTGGCAAGTTCATAAATGATCCATTCTTCCAATTTATATGGCATGCCTATTAGTATTCACATTACTACCTGCGTCTTCGATTATATTATGTGAATACATATATATCGATGTGTTTCTTGCAACATTGCTATTTTTTGTTATACTGCTAATCGTCTGCTCAATCACACATAGATTTAGATTACCTGACCAACCTCTAACCTTCTACCTGACCAAAGAATTCACAATCATGAATTGTACTAAGTGCCATCTCTATGACTTATAACTGAACCCAAATCACTTTCATGACCTCATCTCTAAGATCGATATCTTGTCCTGAGTAATGCTGGAATTTATGCTTCTCTAATTTTATGGTTTGATGAATATGTACATGTAACTAACCGATGGTAGTCTTTTCAGTTGCAAAGGATAGCAACTCACTGCAAACACCATGCTTTATATAGGCTTGCATAGTTATTATCACCGCAAATTTATATTAAGCAAGTCTCATGGCCATAAATGAAGGAAGTCAGCGCCTGCCACACCAACAAACTATGTACCCTCTAACAATTAACTGCCCGAGACGTGCGCGGTTAAAATTAAGTTTAGGCCCAGTTGCATGTGTGTCCGAAGCATAATACTTGCACATTTAGGCCAAAGATAAGGAATTCTTGTCCAATTGATTTTTCCTTTAGGGTTGATAACCGATCTGGTTGTAGAGGATCCCAGAATGCTTATTAGTCTCATCACATTCATGTACTCCTGGTGTAATAAAAGAGGTGGTTCACCACTCTCAGTATACAGGAATTCCACAGGTGAAGACCTGAAAGCCTTTGGACAGATTCTGATAGTTTCATTATGAATTGAGTCCAACATCCAGAGAACAGAGGGAATTACACATGACTAAGCCTCACATCCATTGTTAAATATGAATATGAATATGAATCAGTGCTTGGTAAAACCGCAAAAGTGTTGTGTGGTTTGAACCCCAAGACAGGTGAGAAAGAACTCACAAAATGCTAAGCGCTTTTGTAGCCTTCATCTTAACTGTTTGATGTGACATTCATGTAAGTTTTGAGTAAAAAAATTAGGGATAAGTACTTTACCTCTTGAATAGAATGTAATGGGTTTCCTCTTTTGTGGAAATGTTAAAACCATGGTCTTACTTGGAGAGAATTTGAAGCCATGGATGTTGCCACTGAAGAACCTGATTTACTGCAGTTTGCAGTGTGAAGTCTCATACAGACTGTATGAGACGACCTTTATGATGTCATATATATCAATGGCAAACAGAGTCACGCTTAAGACATTCCCAGCAAGCTTGTATGTGAGTAGGTAATACTTCTCCTAAACCAATGTCATACAGCTTCATGAGTATGCCATGCTTCAGGTAGTGTCATAAGCTTTTTCCAGGTTAAAGAAGACTGCTAACATGCGATGTCATTGTGCAAAGGATTTTGTATAGCAGTAGCCAACCTCACAAGGGCATCTGTATTGATACATATTTTCTAAACCCATATTGATGTGGTGTCAGAACATTATTCTTTTCTAATAGCTATGTCATCTTGAAATTTACCATTTTCTTCAACAGATTGTAGATGCAGCTGGTGAGCGAAGAGTGATAAATTTAAATAAATTTAGCTAGCACATTTGCAAAAAAAAAAAATTGTCCGTCAGGATTATGCCATATATCTTCAGAGCAGTTGGTGACATGGATGTGCTATTTCCAGTGATCTTGCACACCTTGTCCTATACCTATGCTAAGGGGGTCACATAGTTAATAGAAGACATACTGTCCCCACGACATTCATCTAGCCTTCTTTAGTACTTGCCAAGGTGAATTCGTAAAATTAAGTTATCAACAGCAGAGTCATTTGAACACACGAGAAATCATTCACAGATCTTTGAATCACTGCAGTAGATCTAAAAAGAAAAACAAATCTAGTTTGTATGTTAAAGTCGCTAACTTTTTAGCTGGCTTTTGACTGGAATGTTATTCATCTCCAAAAGTATTGGAAAATGGCCCCTTCCATGTAAGTCTTTTCTTAATGAAAT
>NW_023647917.1:0-2500 GCF_015228065.2 Penaeus monodon
ACACCAACCCACAAAACCCCCAAACACCAAAAAAAAAAAAAACCCAAAAAAAAAAAAAAAAAAAAAAAAAAATTAATATAATAATTATATCTTTAATTTTATTATATTTTTATAATATTTAATATCTTATGGTTATATTATTATATATTATATAAATATATATATATAATAATATATATATAAATAATATATTTTACATACAGCATACCACACAACCACGCACCACAAAAAACCACACACACCACACACACACACAAACACACACACCCCCAAACCACACACCACACCACACACACACACCACAAAAATTTTAATATATATATAAATAATATAATAATATATATATATATATTAATATTACATATATTTTTTAGTATATATAAAATTATGCATACATGCATACACCAGACCAAAAAACACACACACAAACACACACACACACAAAACCCACACGCAATTAATTATTATTTTATATATATATAATATATATATAATTATTATATTATATATATAGTATAATATGAGTGTGTGTGTGTGTTTGTGTGTGTGTGTGGGGTGTGTTGTGTGTGGGGGGATGTATTATGTAGCATGATGTATTTTATCTATATATATTTTTTTACATATATATACATATATTTTTTATTATAAATAAAACCAAACCAACACACAACACACCAAAAAAAAAATTTTAAAGATATAATAATATATTATATAATAATATAAATATTAAATATATTATATAAATATATATATAATAATTTATTATAAATATTTTTAAAATAGGCACACGCACACACCCCCAATTATTTTATCCATTGTAAATCAGTATAATTTTAAATTGTTGGATAATCTGCATTAGGTAATGGTGGAACCGCAATCCCATCGCCTTTTAATGACGCTCCTTTTTAAAAAATGGGGAGAATTCACATACTTTGTCATCAAAGCATTTGATGAAAAATCCCCTGGCTATCGTAAAAAAACGAGTGTTCTAATTCGTTTTTAAAAAACCTTTGAATGTAGCATTTGTTAACAGTAGTCACGCAGACTGCCAATGAATAAAGAAAAGTTAAAGTCTGAAACAGTTCAGTTCCCCCAAAACCTTTTTTTCCAGTGATGTCTGGTCCAAACCCATTGGAACTTGTACACGCATAAAGGACGTTTTGATTTTGTCCAATTTCTCCCGATGGGTTTTGGTCAATGCGGACACATGCGCTGTCTGGCGGGCAGGGGTTCCTGGCACCGGGGGTCCTGGCGAAAGGAAAATTTTTTTTTTTAGTAATTCTCCCACCCCGAGCGGTGCTTTTGTACAGAAACTATCCACAGTTGCAGCATTTTGGGGTTCATATTAATATCCAAAAATCCAATCCCATGATGTAGGATTAAAAAAATTATAATTTTTTTTGAATGTTTAACTTCAAAATTAAGAAACAGTATATCCAAAATGTCTAAAATAAGAGTTAAGAAAAAAGCGAACGTAGAATAGACAAGTTGCCAAAGAGAATGACCTAATTACAAAATCTTATCAAAAATTCACAAACCATATTTAGGGAATTATTAACACAAGCACATAAGGCCATGCACTTACTCTCTGATCAGTTGAACGTAGTTTTCCAGCCGCCTGCTGTTACCATCTGTCCGGTTGAGAAAGCAGTGAAACGCTGTGCTGAGAAAACTGGCACTCACTTTGTCTCAGCTGAAGGGATCAAAAATTATCTCGATGTAAAAAAGATACACCTGGAGGGCGACCTGGTGCCGTATAAACACATATAATCAAAAACAAATATGAAGGAAAGTTCAGGTGAGCCAAGTTTAGTTACAGTTAAGGTTTGAATTGAATAGCCTGTTTGGTGCGAACTGTATGTTAGGGCTATTATATCTTTTGAGAGACACTTTAGAACGGAGCGTAGAAAGGGGGCTTGTAGGAATCAGTGGGAAAGGGGTTTGAGGCGTACTCTATGAAAAATGAGCTGTGAGTATTTCTTGCACCGAAACTGTTATGCATTCCTGTCGAAAAGTGGGCTGAAATGATTTATGTGCATTTTGTGTCACACAACTTCAGGCAGGATTCCAGGGTGTGCTTAAGAATGTTGGAAATCAATCATCCATCAAGTGAACCAGTGTTCACTTCAGTTTATTTGTCTTTGCTACTCCCACCATCATTAAGTGTAACCACGAAAGTGTAGAATCAAAACCCCAGGCCACCGCGAGGTTTCGCACCAGTAATACCAAAAGTTATGGCTCTGCAAGTGATTTACCCTTTTCTTGAGTTGGGGGATTTTTTTTTTTTTGGTTTTTACTAATTTATGTCAATATCGATGCTGTTATTTTTATTATAGACTTTATAATTATTATAATGTTACTGAAATATTTCGAAAATCAAGGAAAAGGGTAAACAGGTTTGACAGGTGTACTCGCAACTGGCTCACTGGTGACTTAGTACTGGTGGAACCAACTAAAAACAATCAATAAATTAAACTCATAATGGGCATGGCATGTGTGT
>NW_023647918.1:0-7029 GCF_015228065.2 Penaeus monodon
TGGGTTGTTGTGGGGGTTTTGGGGGGGGGGGCGTGTGTGTGTGTGTGTTGTTGTAATATATTTTATTTTTATATTATATATATATATATATATCTTTTTGTGGGGGGGGGGGGGGGGGGGGGGGGGGGGGGGGGGGGGGGGGGGGGTTTTTTTTTTTTTGTTTTTTTTTTTTTTTTTTTTTTTTTTTTTTTTTTTTTTTTTTGAAAAATTTTTTTTTTTTTTTTGGGTGGTTGTGTGTGTGGTGTGGGTGTGTGTGTTTTTTGTTTTTTTTATATATTTTATATATTATATATTATATTTTTGTGTGTGTTTTGTGTGTGTGTGTGTGTGTGGTGGGGGGTTGGTGGGGTGTGTTTTTTTTTTTTTTTTTTTATATATTTTTATATTTTTAATATATTTTTAAAAAAAAATTTTTATATATTTTTTTTTTTTTTTGGTGTTGTGGGTTGTGTGTGTGGGTGTGGTGTTTTATTTTAATTTTATTATATATATATATATAATTTTTTATATAATATATTTTTTAAAATATATATATGTGTGTGTGGTGTGGTGTGTGTGTGTGTGTTGTTTTGTTTTTTGTGTGTGTTGGTGGGGGGGTTTTTAAAAAAAAATTTTTACATATAGTTTTGGGGGGTTTGGGTTTTGGGTGGGTTGTTTTTTGGGTTTTTTGGGGGGTTTTAAAAATTTTTTTTTTTTAAATTTTTTGGGGTTGGTTTTGTGTTTTTGGAGGGGGTTTCGGGCCAGGCCCCCCCAAAAATTCAAATGTTGGGTGTGGTGGTAATAATAGTTTAAAGGGTAGGCTGGGTTAAGCAGATGTTATGCGTTTTTTTGTTTTCCGGGCGGCGGGGAAATACCCTTAAAACCAAGTTTTATAATTTATTTATTATTTTTTTATATTATTATTTTTTTTTTAAATAATACAAAATTTAATTTTTATTTTTTATTTTTTTATATATTTTTTATTATATATATATATATTTTATTTGGTTTTATTTTTATTATTTTTTATTATTATATTAAAATTTATATATATTATTATAAAATAATTATATTTTAAAAAATATATTTAATTATATATTTATATATATATAAAAATAATATATATTATTTTTATATTATAAAATTTTAAATCTATATTTTTATATATTTTATTTTAATATATTATTTATTATTATTTTTTTTTTAATTTTTTTTTTTATTTTTTTTTATATATATTTTTGTGTGTGTGTGTGTGTGTGTTGGTTGTTGTATGTTTACGCTTTTTTTTTTTTTTTAAAATTTTTTTTTTTTTGTTGTTGTGTTGTGTGTTTGTGTGTGTGTGTGTGTGAGTGTGTGTTGTGTGTGTGTGTGTGTGTGTGTGGTTTTGGGGGTTGAGTTGTGTGTTGTGGTGTGTGTGGGTGTTGTGTGTGTGGGGTTGAGTGTGGGGCCCCGGGTAGTCTCTATCCCCTTTACTAAAAAACTGAAAAAAAATCCTGAGGTAAAATTTTTTCTCCCTTCCTTCTCCATTGCTTTTCCCCCTTCACCTCACCCATCAGTCAGCTTCCTCAGTACTTAGGAACGCTACTTTTGCCCCCCCCCCCCCCCCCTTGTATACTTTTGCAGGGGCTACTCGTGTTCCGTCGGTGCTATCCCAGTGACGGGGTTTCTCCCCCCTTTTTTCTTTTTTTTTTTTTTTTTTATGCTTTGGCTTTCTTTGTTTTCTTCACGATCTTTATCTATCTGTCTGCCTTGCTTTCTCTTGTTCTATTTTTCTCCTTCCCTTTCTTTTTCCCCCTTCTCTACGTTCGTCTTTCGTTTCTTTCTCCTTCCCTTTTTTGTCTCACCTTTTCCATTGTTTATCCCTTTTCTTTCTCTCTCTCTCTTCCCTCTCCCTCTCTCTCTCTCTCCCTCTCTCTCTCCTTGTATTATAATTTTATATATTTTAAATATATATTATATATTATATTTGGGGTGTGTGTGTGTGTGTGAGCGCGTGGGTTTTGTGTGTGTGTGTGTTTTGTGGGGGTGTGTGTGTGTGTGTATATATAATATATATATATATATATAAAATAATTAAAATATATATATATATATTATATCTTCCGATTTCCTCCACCCCTGTCCTTCGGGTATCTTTGGCAAAACTAGATTTAGCAAGTTCCCAGGAAAACCCCCCCCTCCCCCCCCCTACCTGTTTGCCTGTTTCCTTTCCTTCTGTTGTGCTTCGCCCCGTTTTTCAGTGTACGTGGACGTTTGTATATGGATGTGTGTATATGATATAATTTTTTTGTACACACACACACAAACACACAACACACAACACACACACACACCCCCACACACACACACACCACCCACACACCACAACCCCACACACCACACACACAATGTGCACCATCAAGATTTGCAAAAACTAAGTTGGTCTTTGTAATACGATAGAGGTGCCCGACCTCTGCCTTGCAGTTTAGTCCGTGTATGATCAGAGGCTTGGGATTCACCCCCATACCAAACAGTCCACAGCCTTAATTTTGGGGGCAACCCTGAAAAAAAATCCGGAGCCGGAGTCCCCAGGTTTTCGTTGTTGCTTTCGACCCCTTCTGGAACTCCTGCGACGCCGCTGTGCCAAACTGTATCAGTCTATGACGTTTTTTGGGTTCATCCCCCGGTGGCGAGAGGGGGCCGCACATGGGGGCAGCTTGTCCTCATTTCTTTCCCCCGGCATTGAAATAAGCCATGTTTACTGACAAATGGTGGGTTCGATATTACATATATATAAAAAATGCATGTGTGTGTGTGTGTGTGTGAGTGTGAGTGTGGGTTTTGTGTGTGTGTGTGTGTGTGTGTGTGTTGTGGTGGTGTATGTGTGTATGTGGTGTGTGGGTTTTTGTGTGTGTGTGTGTGGTGGTGTTTTTGTTTTGTGTGGGGGGGTGGGGTGTTTTTATATATATCATATCTCATAAGCCTGAAACCAGTCCACTGCAGGGGCGTAGGCCTCGCCCAATTTTCCCAAAATTTTTCGTCTTGCGTTTTTTTTTTCCCAGTCTCGCCCCAAATTTCGTTATTTTGTCACACCCTTTGTCATTGGGCTGGGTCTTGGTCCTTTTTGTTTTCCTATAGCCCAGTTTACACTTTTTTTGTCCATTGTTGTTCTGTCTCCCACATATAGACCTGCCCATTGCCATTTTTTTTATTTTGATGCTCCAAGAATATTTCCTTTTTGTTGTTTTCCCGTCCATGTGCCCTCATCCATTTAGGCTAATTTCCCAGCATCAACTTCCATCCCCCTCTCGCAATTATTAGTTTTCCCCCCCATAATTTGGTATAGTCCTTTTTGATCCAACGTATAATTGGGGGACGCTTGGGTTAAAAATCTTTTACTTTTTAAACATAGGCAAAGGGAACCCGCCGAAAAACGCTCCAGCCTAGAGATGCGTCGCTTAATTTTCCCATTCGCTAGATAGTTGCCTTTGGGTTTTCTTGTCTACTACCTCTATGCTTGCCTGAATGATCTTTGGGAAATGAACTTACATTGAACAGGTCTTAGTCTTTTTTCCCCACTTTCGACATTCTATATTCAGATCACTTATTAGCTGCCCCATTTATTTTCAGTTTCAAAAAGAAGCAATATCACTGCAAATTTTAGTTTGTTTAGTATTCATCTTTTATTTTGATACCTTTCCATTCCTTTCTAGCTTCTTGACTTTTCCTCAAGGAAACCCGAAACTTTTTGGGAGATGGTATCCCCTGTTAACATTTTTTGGGTATTTTATGGGTTTTTTCTGTGAAGCTTGGGGTTGCTGTCCGTAATTTTCCCCCAATATTTTACGATATACCTCCTCTACCCCTTTCTTTGCATAGTTTCTAGTACTGTGGTATTTGTAAAAGAGTCAAATGCCTTTTCGTAGTCGGAATCCCACACACAGGGGTTTTTTTTTTCTTATTTGGGTGAGGTGGATGGGGGGCTGTTTTGAGAACCCACTGAGGAACCCTGCCTGTTCTCTGGGCGGGTTTGAACCAGACTTCAGAGATGCGAGTTTGGGACTTTTGTGAACATTTGTAATAACTAAAAAGGGGCTTATGGCTCGGTAGTTTTTAGACCTTTCTTCCCTTTTATTGAGTATAAACATTTTGTCTTTTTTTTTCAGGCTTTCGGATTTTTTTTCCTTTGAGAAAGCCTTTGTCAGAAAGATAGCTATTTTTCACTTTTGCAATTCCCTCGGGTTTGGGTTTTTCCTTCTCATGCCTTTATGCACTTTTATTTCTGTTGTGATGTTAAGTACTTTTTCTTCCTTCTATCCGGGTTGTTCATTTGAGTTGTAAGATTCTAAAAATCTTTCCCTTTCTCTTTGATTTCATTATAGTATATGTACTTGCCATCTGGTTTTTTTATGCATATTTTATTTGATTTCTCCTCTTCCGAGTCTGCTTTTTAAATGTTTTCAGCCTAATCATTGTTTCTTTTTTATTTTTGTATTTAATTTCCCTACATATTCTCTCTTTTTTTTATTTATAGTCTTTTTTAGTTCAACAAAATTTTATCTTGCCCTTGTTTACGAATTTCCGGGCCCTACGTTTTTTTAAACTGCTTAGTTTCTTACGAGACTTTCGGAGTTTGTTTTTACGTTCTTACCGCCTATTCCCGTGCAGCTTTTTTATTATGCCCGTGAACTGTTTGTTTTTTGGCAAAGTTTTAGATCTTCGTCGCCGAGAAGTGAAATCGTTTTGGAGGTTTAAGGGTTAAATTTGGTCTTCAAGTTACTAAATCTGGGGTGCGGTTTTTTGTATGTGTTTTTTTGTTTTCCCCCCAGGGGGTGTAATTTTAATTTTTTCCTTGACCATTCTATGGTCGCTGCCAACATTTACTTTATTTAAAAAACTTAATTTTTTACTATATCGCGCCTATTGAAATTTTGAAATCAATTTGTTTTTGATATCAGTTGGCGACTGAAGCCACTTTTCGCTATACATAGAATTCCACGATATTATTTTTCAAAGTTTTGAACTAAGAAACCTACCCTTAATTTTTGCTTGCACCCCTTGGTTTTCCTCTAAAAGAGCACTGTCCATCATTTTTGTATTTTTTTGTTCTTCGCCTAGTCTCCTAAATTCACGAGCCCTTTATATCCATTTAAAGAAAAAGAGTTCCTCAAGTAATGCTATTAGGTCGGATTCAGTTTCTCATTGTTCTTATATTCTATGTACAACACAACGCGTCTTCAACTGGTGCGGCTGGTTTTTAACCGGAGATTTTTCCACCTCTGCTCCCGGAGCGATCTTGATCGCCGCCGTAACCATGGGCTTCCTTCGCGCTCCGGGGAATAAGGCAGTTTGCTCTGTTTGTGCAAACCATGATTTTTTGATTGAGAAGTAAGCAGCCGAGTTACCCGCTGCCTACTGGCTTAGGTGTACTTGGTGTGTGTATGTGTGGGGGGGTAATTTAGCCGGATGCCTCTGATAATCCCCTCTAGCAGGGTTGCCCCTGTCTAGTGTGGACTTAGGAGGTCAGCATCGCACGGGTTGTTCACTACACCAGAGTAACTCTAGTGAGCATGGGTTTGGTATAAATAAATAAATACACATATATATATATATATAATATATATATAATAGTATATATATATATAATATATATATATATATATATATATATTTCCAACATATATAATGTACGGTATAATGTATATATTACATTAATATACTTATATATATATATATATATAAATATATATGTGTATATGTAATATATATAGTATATCTGGTATATAGATCTATATACATATATTGGTATGTTATAAATAGGAATATGCATATATGTGTGTGTGTTTAGTGTGTATATATGCATATATACATATATATAGCATATTCAATATGATATAAGTATATTATAGTATAGATATAGTATATATTGATGTACAGAGTATAGTATAATAGTGTGAAAGTCGCGAGGGGGGATACAGTCCGTATGCGATACAGTGCATAATAGTATATAGATGAGTGTCGTGAATGTTAGTATATGTGAGGTAAGAGTTAAGTAGTATGTAATATATATAGTATAGTATATATATATAGTAGTGATATATATAAGTGGGCAGATACAGGTGCACGATCACGGCCACACGATGTCGACGGCATATATATATATATAGTTTTAGTATATAGTGTATATAGTGATATATATGATATGATGTATTATAGTGAATAGTAATAGTATGTGTAATTTTTATGTATAGTATATATTATATGTCGTATATTATATATAGTATACGTATATATATAATATGTATAATATCATAGTTATAAGTATATCTATATATAATATGATATATATAGTATATATATATATTTATATATATATATACATATATATATATATATGCATACACACAACACAAATACACATATTATATTATAATATATATAATATATATATATATTATATATTATATATATATATATATATATATATATATATATATACTATAGTTTATATTATATATATATATATACATATATATACACAATATCTATATATATATATATATATATATATATATATATATATATATATATATATCTTGTGTGTGTGTGTGTGTGTCTGTGTGTGTGTGTGTGTGTGTATTATTATATATAATATATATATATATATTAATATATATATAAATCAGTATATATGTATATATATACTATATATGTATAATATAATATATATATATATATTTATATATATAACATATTATACATGCATGTATATAGTATATACTAATATATATATATATTATATATATATTAATATATATATTACTGTGTTAGTATTTATTTGTTTTATAATATATTATTATATTAGATAATATATTATAAATATATATTATATATACATTATATATATATATATAATATATATAGTAGTATATATATATATATATATTTATGTTTTTATATATATATATATATATATATATTTTATTATATATATATCTATATATTATATATATATAAATAGTAATAATATTTTATATATTATAATATTATTTATATATTATATTCATTTAT
>NW_023647919.1:0-7029 GCF_015228065.2 Penaeus monodon
GTTTGGGTTTTTTTCTTTTGGGCTTGGTTGTTTTGTTATGTATTTTATGAATTTCACCTTAGCATTCACTTTAATTTTAAAAAATTTTATTATTAAAATTTTTTTCATACACTTTAAATCCTTTTCTTTTTTTTTTTTACTCTCTTTTTTCTTTTTTTTTTCTGGGGCTCTTTTCTTTTTTTTTTTTCTTTCCCCCCCCCCCACCCCCCCCCAAAACCCCCCCAACACATATATTATTATATTATTATATATATATAATATTATTTATATATATATCTATATCTATATATATTATATATATATATATCTTTTTTTTTTGTTTTTTTTTGTTTTTTTTTTTTTTTTATCTAATAATTATATATTATTATATATTATATATATATATTATATAAAATTTGTTTTTTTATTTTTGTGTATATATTATCTTTTCTTATTTTTTTTTTTTTTTTTTTATTTTGTTAAAATATTTTGCTTTTATTCATATGTTAGACATACATTATATTAAATATATTTATATATATTATATGCTTACAGTTATGCATATATATTTATTATATATATAATATATAATATTATTCTATTATATCATTGTATTATCAATACAGGTAAATATATAATTATACAATATATACATACAACACACACACACACGCCACACACACACCCCCAAACACACACACACACACCACAACACACACACACACACAATATATATATATATATTATATATATATATAATATATATATATATATATATAATATATTAATAGAAATAATAGATAAATAAATAATTAATAAAATAATATTATATAATGGATATTATATAATATGTATATATATATATATAATATAATAATATAATAATATATATTTTACATATATATATAATAATATATAATATAATATATATATATATAAAATAATATAAAGAAGAGAGAATAGAAGAGTGAGGGAGAGAGGGGAGGAAAAGAGAGGAGAGATAGGAGAGTGAGGGAGAGAAAGAGAGAGAGA
This sequence comes from Penaeus monodon, assembly GCF_015228065.2. Taxonomy (NCBI): domain Eukaryota; kingdom Metazoa; phylum Arthropoda; class Malacostraca; order Decapoda; family Penaeidae; genus Penaeus; species Penaeus monodon. The sequence goes on from NW_023647919.1 coordinate 1,012, forward strand.
GAGAGAGAGAGAGAGAGAGAGGGGAGAGACGAAAAGAGAGAGAGAAGAGAGAGAAAGAGAGAAGAGAGAGAGAGAGAGAGAGAGAGAGAGAGAGAGGATTGAATTTGAATTTGAATTTCTCCCTTGAATTATGAATCTAATGATGTCATATACATCAAAACGGGAACACTTGTAACTAAACTTAGCTAATCCCAAACTTTTTATATGTAGAAATAAAAATCGTTTGAAGTTCGTCAGAAATGATAAAATCATGACGTCACAATTCCAAACCTGCTTTAGACCGAGGACCGTGAGATTGTATTTTGTCGAGTGAGAGAGAGAGAGAGAGAGAGAGAGAGAGAGAGAGAGAGAGAGAGAGAGAGAGACTGAAGATAAAAAAATAAAAAATAAAAAAATTAAAAATCCTACTATTTAACCAATATAACGCAGCTAGAAACGCACATCCCTCACAAACATATCATTCCTTCGACTCTCTGAAAGACAATGAGATCGAATTTGACACAAGACTAACATATTCTACAAGTCGCCACCTCCTCTTGTATACTACGAACACCTGGGACCCTAATCCCTCACGGCATCAAAGGGGCCCGGAATCCAGTGCTTCCGTACACTAAATCAGCACTTAAGTAGTCTACCGAGCCACTAAACATGCAATAATTCAGTGGGTAAGGTAGGTGGGTAAGTAGAGTAGAGAAGGAACATCAAAATCTATATTTTTTTAGGGTAACACGGGAAAGGGGCTCATAAGCGCGAGAGAGAGAGTTGGAGGAAAGGGTGAAAAGAGAGAGAGAGAAAGAGAGAGGAGAGAGAGGAAAAAGAGAGAGGAGAAGAGAGAAGAGAGGGGACAGCGAGGAGAGAGAGAGAGAGAGAGAGAGAGAGAAAGAGAGAGAGGCAGACACACAGACAAACATACAGATAAAGAGGTAGAAGAGAAAGAGATAGACAGAGAGAGAGAGAGAGAGGAGAGACAGAGAAAAGAGAGAGAGAGAGGAGAGGAGAGAGGGGAGTGAGAGAGAGAGAGGGGGGGGGGGGGGGGGGGGAGAGAGAGCGGAGGAGAGGGTAGGATAGAGGAAGGGAGAGTGGGAGGATGGAGGGGGGAAGAGAGAGAGGTGAGAGATAGGAGAGAGGGAGAAAAGAGAGAGACGTACACGCTCTTTACAAACAAGCAGTGAAGGGAAGAGAGAAACGTATGCAGTCATATTAAAGGTGCCCTTCCCTCTTTAGAAAAAAAGTTAAAAAAACTATCTTACGTGTAAGAACCACGCAAGAACACATGAGTTTATATGACCCAGTGTTTTTACAATAGTTCTTAGAAAGGAATATGTTCATTTATAGTGATGAGTCTCCTAGTAAGGTTTGGTGCGAGATTGCCTGCCCGGGAAGTTGGTTGCTGTATGTTTGTATCATTAATCACATAAAGTCATGTCAAATTTCCCTTTATTTACAGGAAAAGGTAAATTCCTATATCGTTTTCTGGGTTTTTTTTGCTATTTTTGTTGTCTGAGCGGTCTTAACAAGCAATACTCTTACAAAACAAATTAATTGTTTAATTCTCAATCATCTTCATTTCTTGAACAATGGTACGAACACTCAGAATCCACAACGGCTTTAATAACTTTGAAAAATACGATGATAACATCAATGGTGATAAATGCTCATTTGGAACTATGGTAAGGACGCAGTTGAGTGGGTACGTGAGACCTTGAGAAAAGGGATCACTTTTTTTTTGCATTCGGGGTATAGCATAGTAAACTAGAGTATTATATTGCTCTGTATTTGGGGGTTAAGTATGACATTTTTCATTATAATCATATGTAAAGATAAACATATAATGATACGTATAAAGATGAAAATATAAATGTAGATGTAGATGTAGATATAATCTATTAATGCAAATGGGTAACTGGCATCCTGACACAGAAGGAGAGTGTCAGTATAAGTACAATCGCAAAAGAATTAGCCAAGCAGTCGTTTCCTGGTGCCTAGGAAACAGAAAGTAATTGTGAGTATTCGGCTATAGTGCGAACATTGTTGGGAAAATCTAGACGAGGAAAACAAGAAAGTAAGATGAACACAAATTTAAATCCAGTTGATTTCATGGAATTATGTGCATATAAGCATCAAAAGATTGTGGTGTGTGTGTGTGTGTGTGTATACGTAATATATAATATATATGGGGGTGGTGTGTTTTGTGTGGGGTGTGTGTGTGTGTGTGGTGTGTGTGTGTGTGTATTTAAAATATATTAATATATATATAATATATATAATATATATATTAATATATACATATGTATGTTACAAATATGAATATATCATAGATACATACACAGATTGGTAGACAGAAAGTGGTAGACAATGAGTGGATTATGCATATATAGATATGTGTATATAGGTGTGTATATATATGTTTGTATACATATGAATATATATATATATATATATATATATTTTATATAAAATATATATATATGGGGTGTGTGTGTGTGTGTGTGTGTGTGTGTGTGGTTTTGTGTGGTGTGTGTGCGTGTGGGGTGTGTGTGGTGTGTGTGTGTGTGGGGTGTGTGTGTGTGTGTGCATGTGTGTGTGGGGTTTTGTGTTTTGGGTGTGTGGGGTGTGTGTGGTGTGTGTGTGGTGTGTGTGTGTGTGTGTGGGTGTGCGGTTTGGGGTCTGTGTGTGTGTGTGTGTGTGTTATTTATAGGTATGGGAGTAGGAGAGCGAGAATAGGAAATGTATTGTGTAAAAAAATATTAACCACTCTTGCGGGGATAAGAATAAATCATAGAAACACATACACACACTGAAATTGTCAGATATAAAATATCAATATCATCAAAATAAATAAAAAAAAAACGATGAGGATATTCTAAAGTATGCATTTCCCATTCATGTAAAATGGTAAAGTCTTTTTTTTTTCTAGGGGGATGCGCTGATATGTTCCTGCATATCGGAGCAATATATTCGTTATATATCTAATTGAGAATTGATTCACTTTTGTCACATCACTTAACCATGAGGGGTTTCAAGGATACTTTCCATCTCTTAAATTCATTGCTTGTTACTTTAGGGGTTTGGATCAGCTAGTGCAAAGATTTTTGAAGAAAATGTACATTGGGCTTATTGACAATACTTTAAACAATTGAATTCCGCAGATAGCGTTGGCTTTTGGTGGCGCTGGGTATAGCAGCCGCTAACCCCTGTAGGATGCTGTGGGGGTGGTTCCTACGGCAGCAGAAGAGGTGGTCATGGAGGAGATGGAGGCCATATACGTGGTGGCCACATAAGAGGAGTGGTTATGGAGGTAGCGGCCGAGGCGGTGTGGCAAGATTGTGAAGGCACAGCTCGTTAGGTTGGTAATCTCCCCGGCACCGGCAGAGGCAGTGGTGGAAGCACAGGGGGGTATGGCACTCGTGGCAGTGGCGGACGCAGGAATTCGAGAGGACCCAGTATTGTCCGAGCTCAGTTTTAGTGTTGGTACCCTCCCAAGTATCGGTTTGCAGCGGCAGAGAAAGTTACAGCCCCCTTTAAAGGTAGAGGATCTCAAAGCCCGTTTAAGAAGTTTCAATGGCAATAGCATTTTTGAAAGCACAGCCCGGGAGGTGTTGGCCCCCCTCTCAAGCATGGTGGCAGCTTTGGGGGAAGTTACAGCTCCCACAGAGGACGCTCTCGAAACAGCAATGGAAGGTCCAGTGGCCCCCGGGATCGTGAAGGCACAGCTTGTAAGTGTTGGCATCAACCCAAACTCTAATGGCAGCGGTAGGAGAAGACCTAACTCCCACGGGATGGACTCGAAGTAGCATTTGGGATGCCAGTGGTCCCCGCATTGTGAAGGCCCAGCTCGTGGGTGTTGGCATCCCCCCACGCAATGGTTGTCAGTGGCCAAAGTAGCTATAACTCCACAGAAGAGGCTCTCAAAGCAGCACCGGAAGTAGTTCCAGCATTGTGAAAGCACAGCTGGTAGGCGCTGGCACGCTCCCAAGGACTAGTGGCAACGGTGGGAGGAGGCCTAGTTCCCTTGGGGATGAACCTCAAAGCAGCATTAGCAGACCCACTGGTGCCAGCATTCTCAAAGCCCGATTAGTAAGTGTTTGGGACCCTCTCGAGCAATGGTGGCAGCGGTGGGGGCAGTTATAAACTCCCATGAGGAGGGTCACGAAGTAGCCCAAAGTAAGATCCAGTAGTTCTAGTATTTGTGAAAGCCCAGCTGGTTGGCGTTGGACTCTTCCAAACTTGATGGCAGTGGTGGTGGAAATTCTAGCACTATGGAGGTGAAACTGAAACCAGCATTGAAAGGCCCAGTGGTGCCAGCATTGTGAAAGCTCAGCTGGTAGGTGTTGGAACTCTCCCAAGTACTGTTGGCAGTGGTGGGGGGAAATTCCAGTACCCTTGAAGGGGGATCTGAAAGAAGCATTGTGAAAGCCCAGCTGGTAAGCGTTGGACCTTCCAAACTCTGAAAGGGTGGTGGGGAAATTCTAGCAACTATGGAGGTGAATCTGAACGCTTTTAAAAGGGCCCCGTGGGCCAGTTTGTGAAAGCTAGCTGGTAGGGTTGGAACTCCCCCCAATACTTTTGGGGAGGGGTGGTGGAAATTCCCAGCCCCTTTAAAGGGGGGATCTGAAAGAAGCATTGTAAAACCCCAGCGGTAGGTGTTGGCACCCCCCAAAAGTAGCTTTGGGAAAATTCTGCTCCATGAAGTTGAACTGAGGGAAAATTTGGGAAATCCAATGGGCCCAGCATATTAAAGCACAGTGTAGGTGTCGGACCTCCGAGCTTGGGGCGGCAAGGGGGGGAATTTAGTTCCGGAGTGATCGAAAGAAAATTTGTAAGCCTAGGTCCCAGTATTGAAAGCACAGTGATGGGTTTTGGCGCCACCCAACCCTTTGGTGGCATAAATGGGGGAGATTCTAGCTCCCCTGGAGAGGATCTGAAAGCAACTTTGAAAGGGCCTTGGCCCCAGTATGTGAAAGCACAGCTGATCATGTGACCATCCCAAGCTCGGTGGCACAAGGGGGGAAACCCAGCTCCCATGGGGGTTTTCTAAACCAGAACTTTGAAGGGTCAGCTGGTAAGGGTTTTACTTTCCAAGCATTTGGGGCCAGCAATTTGGAAAAAATTCCCGCCCATAGAGAAATTCCCAAACCAGCATTTAAAAAAGGCTAAACTGTAAGTGTTGGACCCCCTAAAAAAATGGTGGCAGTTTCAGAGTTTTAACTCCGTGGACAAGGGTCTCGAAGCAGCATGGGAAAATCCCCAGGGGCCCCGCTTTTTTAAAACCCGCTGGTGGCATTGGCACCTCCAAGTGGATGACGTAGCAATGATAGTTAAAACTTTCCCTGGAGGTGGACAAAGCGCTTTAGAAGGTCCAGTGTCCAAGCATTGTATAGGCAAATGGAGGTATTTGGGCCTTTCCTGCGTGGTTTGGGGCGGGGTGAAAGTCAAACTCCACAGGATGGGTCTACAGGGGCAGGGAGGGTTTAGCAGTTAAGTATTTCCCGAGCCAGCGGGCGGCGTCAGCATTTTTCCACCCTTGGGGGGGAGATAGCAAGGGATTCATGAGAATCTCACGGGGCAAGAAGCTCCAAAGGGGACAGTATTTTCAGTTTCCCGGGTTTGGTGTAGTAGGGTTTCCCCCAAACAAAGGCAGTGGGATGGCCTTGGAGTCGCTACCCGTGGGAATATGGTTGGGAAACAAAAGTTAGTCATTTTTTGGGTTTCTGAAATCAAATGATCTTTGTATATTCAAAAAACGAAAAAAAATTGGTTTTTTTATGACTTACCTTAAAAAACTTTAATAGACTTTTTATCCATCTATAACATATAAAGGAATGGTTTTTTTCATGATTGGGGAGAGGGATCTTGGATTTAAGTAGATAGGATCAAAAAGGAATTTAGTTTTTTTCCTTTATACCAAAACAATGAGAAAACGGTTTCTATAGATGGCACTGGGTGTGTCAAGGTGCTGTATAAAAAAAACACAGTTTTTTAACAGCTTGGGAAAAACCCCCGGCAAAATTTAAAACC
>NW_023647920.1:0-7029 GCF_015228065.2 Penaeus monodon
TCTGTGGATTAAAAAGGGAATTGGAGGGTTTGATTTTTGGAGGTTGGGGGGGTAGAGGGTTTTTGAAGTGAGCATGCGGGAGGGGGAAAATGTTTCCTTGGGGTTGAGTTGGCAAATGTATAGTAGGCATTGATGGGGGGGTATTATTGCAGTGTTCGGACCCGTAGTAAAAGGGAGAGCCGGGGGTAAGGGAATCGGGGGGGGCTATTTGAAAAAGGGGGCAAGCCTCATCCCCCTAATAGTGGGGATATTTTTTTCTTACTGGCCATGGTAACCCTGGTTATGTTGGGGATAAAAACAGTCCACCCCTCAGGGCCCCTTGAGGGGAAAGGCTGGAAACTAAATCAGGGGAAACGTGCCCATGGCCCCTCAGGCCGTTCAGCAAAAGCAGCCTTTCATCCTTTCAGCCGGTCTAACCCCTTAGGAGGTAAATAGCTAAAGGGGTTTTGGGGGAAGGGACAGAAACAAAAGGGGAAAGGAAAAAAAAAAAGACCATGCAAAATTAGTTGAGTCGGGGCTGACCCCAAAGGTTTGGGGATTCCCCATCATTGGGCCCCATCTCCCCCCAAACCCCCCCCACGAAAAAAAACGGGCAAGGGATTGGGGGGGGGGGGGGGCGTGTGGAAAAGCTTAAAACATATAAGGGCTTGATAGCAATGAATATTTTGAGTCGAGGATGGGGCCCCAAGGCAGGGAGGTACCCCAGCATTGGGTCCCGTCTCCGTTCCTAACCCCCCAGGCAACGAATATGGGATGAGGGTTGTATTATATGTATAATATATATATATTTAAATATATAATATATATAAATATAATTTTTATATATATTGTGTGTGTGTGTGTGTGTTGTGTGTGTGTGGTGTGTGTATGGGGACAATACCATTTTATGAAACCCTTTCTCTGATAAAGTGTTCATACTCAGCCCAGTCCCGGGGGAGAGGATCACATAGCCCCTTTCCGAAGGTGACGGGTGCCCCCTTTTTTAACAGCTTTACAACATCTGTCGACATTGGAATGTACCATTCACCGGGGGGCGGGGGTACCCCAGTTGTCATCCAAGAAAACCCCCTGTCCACCCTGTATCAGCTGCGCGTGGCCCCGTGTTACCCCCACCGTTTTCTTTTATTTTCGCTTTTTATTTTTTTTTTACTGTATTTTTCATTTTATTGTTTCTTTTGTTATTTTAAAAATTCTTTTCCCGTTTTATTATTATAAGGTCTGTTTTACACTACTTTTTTTTCTTTTACCGACAGACTAAAAAGAATGTTGAAACGAATGACAACATAAAACCCGTAAACAGTGGGGTGGGATTTTGAGGATTCCAGTTTCTGAAAGCGGAATGCAGGGGTTTCCCGTGCTAAGAAACGGAATGCATGTTTTCCGTGCTAGAAAGCGGAATGTCAGTGTTTTCGGGCAAAAAGAGCGGAATTCAGTTTTTCCGTGTTCGAAAGCGGAAGTCATGTTTCCCCGAATAAAAAAAGGGAATGCAGTGTTTTCCCTGCTAAGAAAGGGGGAAGTCAGTGTTTCCCGTGTAAGCGACGGAATGTCAGTGTTTCCCTTATTCGAAAGCGGGAAAGTCAGTGTTTCCAGTGCTAAGAGAGCGGAATGGCAGGTTTTCCCGATTCGAATCGGAATGTCAGTGTTTCCATGTAAAAAAGCGGGAAAAAGTCAGTGTTTCCGTGCTAAGAAAGGGGAAATCATGTTTTCAGTACTAAGAAAGCGGAAAATTTAGTGTTTCCAGAACTAAGAAAGCGGTGGCAGTGTTTCCAGTACTAAAAAGGGGGAAAGTCAGGGTTTCCGTACTCAAAAAACGAAAAGTCAGGTTTCCCGTACCAGAAAGGGGGAAAGTCAGTGTTTCCAGTGCTAAGAAAGCGGAAAGTCGTGTTTCCCCTACTAAGAAAGGGGAAAGTCGGTTTTTCCCGTATCGAAGCGGAAAGTCATGTTTCCCCCGGGACTCAGAAAGGGAATGTGTGTTTCCCGATCAGAAAGGGAATGTCGTGTTTCCATTTCTCAGAAAAGGAATGCAGTTTTCCCGTACTAAAAAGCGGGGTCATGTTATACCGAAAGCGGAATGTCAGGGTTTCCAGCACTCAGAAAACGGAAGTCAGTGTTTCCATTTTCAGAAAACGGAATTCAGTGTTTCCCTACTCAAAAATGGAATGTCAGGTTTTCCCGTACTCAGAAAGCGGAATGCAGTGTTTCCCGTACTCAAAAGCGGAATGCAGGTTCCCGTACCGAAAAATGGAAGTCAGTGTTTTTAACTCAGAAAGCGGAATGTCAGTTTTCCAGTACTAAGGAGCGGGGAAAGCAAAGTTTCCAGTTTGTAAATGGAATGTCAGTGTTTTCCAGTGTTCAGAAAGCGGAAAACAGTGTTCCCGTGCAAAAAGGGGGAATGTCGTGTTTCAGTGTTTAGAAAGCGGGAAGTCAGTGTTTCAGTGTTCGAAAGGGAATGTCATGTTTCCAGTGTTTTAAAAACGGAATGTTGTTCCCCAAAGTTTCAAATGGAATGTCAGTGTTTCCCTTTCAAAGGCGGAATGTCTTTTTTCCAGTGTTTTAGAAAGGGAAGTCATGCCCGTGTTTCAGAAAGGGAATGTCAGTGTTTTTCCCAAAGTTCTACAAATGGAATGTCAGGTTTTTCCCGTGTTCAGAAAGCGGGAATGTCGTGTTTCCAGTGTCAGAAAGGGAAAGTCATGTTTTCCCGTGTTGTGAAAGCGGAAGTCAGTTTTCCGGTTCAGAAAGCGGAAGCGTGTTTTCCCGTGTTGTGAAAGCAGAATGTCAGTGTTTCCACGGAAAAAACTGTCATTCCCCTTTTTACATTGGAAAAAGACATTCCGCTTTTTTGCACTGGAAAAACTGAATTCCCCTCTTAGCACGGGGAAAACTGATTCCTCTCTTAGCATGGAAAAAAAATGACATCCACTCTTTAGCCTGGAAAAAATGAATTCCCCTTCTTGCACTGGAAACCTGACATTTCCCCTTTTTTAGCACTGGAAAAACGACATTCCGCTTTTTTTTAGCAGGAAACACGACATTTCCCCTTCTTTTCATGGAACCCTGAATTCCTTTCTTTTGCACTGGAAACCCTGAATTCTGCTCTTCCCCGCACTGGAAAAACGACATTCCTTTTTAGCCTGGAAACCTGACATTCCATTTTTTGCACTGGAAAAACTGACATTCCGCTTTTATAGCACTGGAAACCTGATTACACTCTCTTAGTATGGAAACACTGAATTCCACTTTCTTAGCACTGGAAAAACTGAAATTTCCCCTCTTTAGCACGGAAACATGACATTCCCCTCTTTGCACTGAAACAGGGCATTTGCTCTTATAGCACTGGAAAAAACTACATTCCACTTTTTTAGCACTGGAAAACACTGACATTCCCCTTTTTTAGCACTGGAAACACTGGCATTCCGTCTCTTGCACTGGAACACGAAATTCCGCTCTCTTAGCACTCGAAAATGACATTCCCCTTTCTTAGCACGGAAAAAACGACATTCCCCTTTCTTTGCCTGGAAAAAACTACATTCCCCCTTCTAGATGGAAAACTGACCTTCCCCTCCTTAGTGCTGGAACCTGAATTCCCCTTTTTTAGCACTGGGAAAAACTGACTTCCGCTTTTTTTAGCACGGAACACTGAATTTCCGCTTTCTTAGCACTGGAAACACTGAATTCCATTTTAGCACTGGAAACACTGACTTCTCTCTTATTTGCCTGGGAAAACCCGCATTCCCCTTTCTTACCCGAAACACTGACATTCCGCTTTTTAGCATTGGTCATGACATTTCCCCTTTCTTAGCACGGGAAACATGACATTCCTCCTCTTAGCACGGAAACACGACATTCCCCCTTTCTTGACTGGGGAAAAACTGAATTCCCCTTCTTGGCATTGGGGAAAAATGCATTTCCCCTCCTTAGACTGGAAAAAAGGGGCTTTTCCCTGTCTTAGCATGGGGAAAACCCGACTTCCCCTCTCTTGCAAAGGGAAAACATGCATTTGCTTTTATGATGGAAACACTGACATTCCCCTTTCTGGTACTGGAAACCTGACATTTCCCCTTCTTAGTACGGAAAAACTGAATTCCCCCTTTTTTAGCACTGGAAACTGACATTTCCACTCTCTTAGCCTGGAAACACTGAAATTCTGCTCTTATGACTGGAAACACGAATTCCCCTTTTTTAGCACGGAAAAAAATGACAAATTTCCCCTCTCTTACACTGGAAACCTGACATTTGCTTCTCATAGCATGGAAACACGACATTTCCCCCCTTTTTAGCACTAGAAACACTGAATTCTGCTCTCATAGCATGGAAACATACATCCTCTCTTAGCACGGAAACACTGACATTTGCCTTTAGCACTGGAAAAACTGACATTCCCCCCTTTGCACTGGAAAAAGACATTTTCCCCTCTCTTAGCATGGGAAAACTGACATTCCACTCTCTTAGCACTGGAAACACTGACATTTTCCCCTCTCTTACACGGGGAAAAATGACTTCCCCTTTCTTAGTACTGCAAACACTGACATTTCCGCTCTCTTATACTGGGAAAAACCTGAATTCCGCTTTTTAGTACTGGAAACAAATGACATTCCGCTTTCAGAACCTGGAAAACTGACATTCGTTTTTAGTACTGGGAAAAACTGACATTTCCCCTCTCTTAGTACTGGGAAAAACGAATTCCGCTTTTTTAGCATGAAAACCGACATTCCCCCTATTTCCTGGAAAAAAAAGACTTCTGCTTTCAGAAACTGGAAACCGAAATTCCATTTTTAGAACCTGGAAAAAACGACATTCCACTTTTTAAATACTGGAAAGCTGACATTCCACTTTGAATTTGGAAACACTGGACATTCCCCTTTAAGAATACTGGAAACCTGCTTTCCCTTTTAGAACACTGGAAACCTGACATTCCCTTGATTTTGCCCCAAAAAACCCTATCACCCACTGTTTTCGTGTTATGCTTGTAATCGTTTCCTACATTGTTTTAGTTTTGTCCCCTGAAAAACTGGAAAAGTTAAAAAAAATGCAAAATGCAAAAAAATTTTTACAGATAGGTTTATATGAATGCAAAAGAATTAAGATGGAATTCAAAAAAATGAGGGAAATATAAAAAATGAAATTGATATGTCACGATTCAAAACTTATAAAGCAAAAAAGTAAAAAAATCCTGGGTTTTGGATTATGGAACCTTGGCCAGCCCCAGTTGTGCAACAATTACAATAAAAAGGGAAAAATTAAAAAGGGCTAATACTAGAAGAAAAAGCGGGGCACTGTAAAGAATGCAAGATATATGAAATGCAGAATTTGAAGTGGAGGGGTTAACTCTACCATATAAAGAAATGGGGGAAAGAATACAAAAAGAATTGGTAAAGAATGGGAATGGCTTCACAAAAACATTAGAATGAAGCAAAAAGGGCAAAATGGTGACGATGAAATCCTGGATCAACAGAATGCAATGGAAAAATTAAAAAAAATAAACTTGGATAATCAAACAAAAAGAAGAAGCAGAATGGGCAGATTAAAATGTGAAAAAAAGAAACCTAGAGGAGTAAATACCCAGATAAAATAGATAAATCAAATGAAACTTTTAAAAGGAAGGGCTCATGTTAAAGGGGGGAAAAAAAATTTGGGTTTTTGTAACAAAATTTTGGAAATTTTTTATATAAAATAATTAAGAAAAATTAAAAAAAATAATAAAAACTTGGATCCCTTATAAAAGATTAGAAAGTTTTGAATATTCTCAAGAATGGCAGATCTGATCAAGACAAACAATGAAAGAGGATTGGCAAAATTATCTTCTAAAAGCAGAAAACATCTTAACTAACAATATGAGTTGGGATTGGCATTTCTGACTTTTCTAGTGTTTGGTGTGGTTAATCCTAATTCTGGTAGATGGTTGGCATCTACTATTTAGACTGGTGTCTTATTCTTTGGGGAGTGATTGTTTGGGTGTGAGTGCCCACAGGCATGGCTTGGTGTTGAAGTGAAGTGGAGATCAATGGGGGTAGGCTCCCTAATCGGTTAAGGACTGAGCAGGACTTTTGTTGCTGCTGTTGTCGTGGTGGTCTGAAGGATTGGGGGAATTCTGATCTCGGTTCAGATTCTGGCTTAAGTACACGTGTGCTGTGTAAGCCTGCAGAGAACGAGGGGAGCCTGCTGTCCAATGAGCGAGGACATGGCTGTGGACCTGGTGTGACCCAACCTAGGAAATGCTGAACTTCAGGCTGCGGAGTCATGCTGCTACAAGTACTTCCCCTGCAGAAAGTGAGCTAAGCAAGCTAGCGAAATACCATGACGTGTCACTCCGTGGGTCACCAGTATTGTAGATGGTTGGCATTACTATTTGGACTGGTCTGCATCTCTTTATGGAGTGATGGTTGTGGGTGTGAGTTTGCTGTGTAAGTGCACAGGGAATGATGGGGGCTGAACTTCAGGTTGTGGGGGTTGTGCTGCAACATAATGTATAGCAGTGAAGCTTGGATCAAAAGTACAATAATGTAAAAAGAGAACAGAGGCATTAGAAATGTGATTCTTAAGCAAAAAATAGTACTGACTAGTCAGATTACCAAAGAAGTCTAAGACCACAAATAGACAGAACCATAGAGCAAGACAGTTACTATGTTTAGGGCAAGTACTTTAGAGGAGGACTAGAGATACAAAAAGGAAAGAAAGCAATGGGAAAACAACCTTTTATATCTTACAGTGTGCTGCAAAAATTAGGGAGGGGGTGGGGGGAACAGGAGAGCAGGCGAGTTGATGAGAGTGGCAGAAAATAGATATGGCATTCATGGTCCCTGACATTAAAGACATGGTATGTCGATAAGGTAAGGTAAAATAAAAATAGATTGCCTCACTGCAATACTACTTGGTAGATCTATGCAACACAATTTTTTTTTTTTTTTTTGCAAAGTTGGAGTGGGCATGTTCCATGCCTTATTATTATTTTTTTTAACTCTTAGACTGATAGGAGCTTCTATCCCACCCCATTAAAAGTTGGAACAAACCTTTTAGCAAAAAATTAAGAAA
>NW_023647921.1:0-7028 GCF_015228065.2 Penaeus monodon
TGGCGTGATGCTCGGCAGCAGGCATGCAGTGTGTGTTGCCACAACGGGACCACTGACTGACAGCGCGAATGATGCCTGCACATGTGGTGGGTGAGCTAATTATAATTACTAAGAGGTAATATGTCTCGGAATTTGATAAAGTCTGTTGTGAACCATAAAATCATGACCAGTAGGACGTCACCAGGAATGGGATCTGAGTGAGGATCTGGCCATGTGTTCAAAAAAAAGTCTGTTGATCGCTGCTGATTGCTACTCATAAGGTATATAGCAAGCTTAGGTGATGGACTCGATTGGGTAATGTCAGGCAGTCATCTCACCTGTGATCCTTGCATTTGTGGAATGGGCAAAAAGGTCTGGCATGACATTCACGAACCCTGTGGCTGGAGCGGAGGCAATGGTAGCAGGTGTCTGGCGAGGGTATCCACATGGCATGGCACACTATAGTCTCATGTTAAGCGGGTAGGTGTTCGTGCAGATGAGCGGACAGGGGAGCGTATGGACCATATATAGGGAGGATGGGAGAAGGAGCAGTCAGAGGAGTGTGAGGGTCGATGAACAGCCAGGCAGGCAGGCGATCAGCGCACTCGTGTGCAGGAAGGTCCTGTGGGAATGACACTCTTTTCATGTGTCCTACCACAGCACCAGCTGATTGAACACTTGAAGGACTCTCTCACAAGCACGGGCAAAGTTGATGGGTATTAAATGCTTGTTATCAGAGGTGGCGTAACTAATGCTCTCCACTAGTTTTCTAGGTAGTGTTGAATAAAGTACAGATTCTGCAATATGGGCTGTAAACATATTATGGACGTTCTTCAGTCCATCACTAATGGGCTGGATTCTGGGTGTTTTTTCAAGGGTTGCTACGGAATCACTGACAGCATTCCTAACTTTTGAACAAAAGGAGGTCAGGTCACTGGTAGAAAGTGAATCGGGTCTGAGTTTTAAAATGTCAGAAAATTGAAGGCTGAGGTGTTCAGAAGGTCTGGCAAATTTTAAGTCTAAGTCTAAAATCAATCCATGCACTACTCATATTTTCCTTAACTCTCTATAATAATTCGCTGATAACTGGAATGCTGAGGTCATGTCTCTGAGGTACATGTCAGACACACAAGTGAATAGTCAAGAAATTAATTCACTCCATTGAATTTAGTAATCGTCTCGAAGGGGGTTAACCAGGGAGGACATATTGAAGAGGTTAGTTTGTAGCTGGTTGGTAAGGGAGGGTTCCGGGGCAGTGTGGAAAAGAGATGACAGGGGTGGGTGGTGCGGTGTTGCCATCGTGGGTGTGGCAGCGTGTTCACTGTGTGAATCAGATACAGTGTTCAGTGTTATTAGTGTTGTCCGTGTTTAATCCAAGGATGTGTGCGTTGGCCAGGTTGCGAGATCATGACTAAAGGTCACTCCTGTTGGCTGGATGTTTTGGCGTGGGGTGTTAATGACTGAGGGGTGTCATGATAGTTTTGCATGAGCACCATTTCCGACTTTATTTAGGCAACAAACATCAACATCTTCAAAGTGTAAGATACTGAGAGTAAGTTGCCCTGTGGTTTTGCAAACAGTTTATGTTCGAAGTAATACATTTCAAGAGATTTATTGGGGGGACATTGGCTGTTTGACCATTTCCAAAGCACACCATAGGTCGAAACTGCTGTTACTTTAGGGGAAACATAAACTTCCATTTCTGGAATTGGTATAGCTGAACCAGCTGCTTGAGCAGCATTTGTAAAAGACCCTTTATTCTCTACTGGACACTTGCTTGTCCTTCTGCTCTGAGAGCTGAGCTGGAGCTGCAGCTGGTGTTGCAGTTGGTGTTGGAGTTGATGGGGATTCTACTCTTGTTGGTTCTGATGCTTATGATGTTGCCATGGCTTTCTTTGCAGGGGCCATCCGTGTTTTTCTCTGGGCATGGGATAGGATTTCCACCCGTATCATTAAGGCTAGGGGCTGTGGTAGATTTCTTTGGGGGGAGCTGGATCGTTTTTTGGCTGTTGACTTTCCTATCCTCTGAATAGTACATCACGTTTTTGAGGGATAATTTTGCCTTCAGAAATATTTTCTATGCATTCTGAGCTCTGTGAGGGAGAGCACTGTATCGGTGCATCTCGTGGATGTGTATGTGCTCATATAACTCACAAGTCAGTGACATGATAGTAGTTATGTGATAATAGTTGTGCTTGTAAGGGAACTCTACCGAGTGCCAGGTACTGCTGTGGTAACCGTTAGAGCTGAGTGCCCAGTTGGCCTGAACGCTATATATTACCTGTCACGAGGCAGGCGAGCCAGGCAGGTCAGGTCACCCCCACGATGGGGGGAAATCGCAAAGTAAACAATGAGGGGGGGACTCGGTGAATAACTGTCCCACTCCTCCTGAAGAGTGCTCTTCAGTCTGTAGTTCAGTGGATAGCCCTACTGAATCCATTGCCATGTAACGGGCATGTGCTGAAGGTGATCCCGACGCCCAGGTGGGCGACGCTGAAGGAGTAAGTGACGGCTTCACATTAGTGAAGTCGAAAGCAAGGAAAAAAGGAAGACTGACAATGCCGGTAAGACGCCACTGGCACCAAAGAAAAATTATATTCGCCTCGCCTTCCTTGAAGGCACAACGAAATCAAGAAAAATGAAATGGCTACAGGACCTCGACAACGACCCTCCGGCCCTGGGGTACCCCCTTCGACCTTGTGCGAAGAGACACTCTCTCCTCACCATATGTGTATGTCGCTCGCTCTCAGCGGAAATATATTGACGATCTTATTGAAGGATCAATTCAAGGTATTACCTTCAAATTATGCGATTAAAAAAAAGAGAAAAATATGACGAATACCTTGTGACACACTACAACAAGGATCTCGATCTTAAAAATGCGTATGCACTTGACGGAGTTCACAAGGCCATAAGAGTGCACAAGGATGGGCAACCACTAAACCGCATCCCATAATATGGAAAAGAGAGCAACCACCTCCCAGTACATACCACTTCTTTGGACAATACATGCCCGCCAGCCACGTGCGGCCGTGGAGGGCATCCCCTGTGATCTGCTATAACTGCATGGGAAGTGGCCATGTAGCTAAGTATTGCAAGGGCAAGGCACGCTGTGCAGCATGTGGCGACCAACATACTGCCAAGGAGTGCCCTCGCAGTGCTGCAGAAGGAGAGAGTACTGCAGATGCACCAGTCTTTGTCCCATCATGCTTCAGGTGTGGGATGACAGGTGTGACTGCCTGGCACTGGGGGTGCACGGCCCTCCCTGCCCTGTCCCCTCCCCCTCCACCCCCTGTGGTACCAGCACCGACCGCGAGTGACCCGCGCGGCCCGCCCAACCCAACCCCCGGCCAGCGTGCCGGGGAAGCGCCCGACTGTGCCCTGTGTGACGTCACCAGCTGCAGAGATCATGGCAACACTAATATCATGACAATGACAGTCACTTTTATTTTTTTCATGTCCTGCCTCAGCGTCGTTGTTTAATTAAGTTATTGTTTTGAGCTTTTTGAGCTTTCATTTCCTTTAGAAGTTCAAGCACATTGTGGAACGTAGGATTACTGGGTTGGAAAGTTTCGGAATTCAGATAAACATCCTTTTGTTTGTCCATATGTTTATAAGCTGATTACTGAAAACTACAAAGAAATAACATATAAGAAAACATACAAATTAAATTAATTAGTTACAATTATATCAAAGAATAGACATATTAATACAGAGAAATGTTTTACATATTCAAACTAACAAATACTTAACACTTAATATAAAGAAATTTAGTATTACAACAACATCAGATCATACAGTAATTATTTCAACTCACCGAAAATTATGATTTCCGAGCCCTCCTACTGGTTCCTTGTTTTGGTGAGTCTTGTACTCACTAAATGGCCAGCGCACCTTATGTTCGCTGCCTGGACTGTGAGAAGCCTTATGCTTCTACAGTAAAGCGTAATGTTCGACAAAATGAGTCTTATACTCATTTATAAACAGCGAGCCTTACGCTCTCTGTCCCGAACGTCCTCCCTCATGGAGCTTGTCTCCGTGTCTGCGCGTCTACGAGTTTAAAATATTTTCCTTGGCTTCATATTAGTCGTGATTAAGATAACATTAAATGAATGTATAGTTATTCTAGTATCATAGTCTATCTTTGTTCGGTGAATTACAAGTTACAAGTACTGAGATGTGTGAGTAGTAAATACTAATGATTTTGTTCGTGTTCCATAAAACTATTGAAGAACGCAAAATAATAATTATTAACTTTCTTTCGTGAAATACTTTATTTATTGCGCATTTTACCTGGTTAGTGTAATTGAACATAATTTGGTTTGCTTAAATAACTATGCGCTCTGACTACCTTCCGCGACTAGGGACAAGTATAAAAAATGGGATGTTAGGATTTGAAGGGATAACTCGAGTAACTTGTAAGCTCTCTAAAGCCTTAGTCCTTTGGCAAATAAACCGGTATATAATATATGTCTGGTCATTACACACATTTATGTCGCCTTGGTCAGCTGGTGTGAGGTCACTTCTGCCACATGGTTGTGCAGGGGATTCCCCGCCAGACCTGCGGTCATCCTTGCCTGAGGATGAGGGACGGTTGCCTCGGCTGGTGCCTGGGGAGGGGGGGGGGCGTGGTGTTCAGTTCAAAGAGTATAGCAGCCTGAGATACCCTCTGTGAAGATCAGCATGATCTTGTTCACCTTCTTCAGTTGTGCAACCGAGTCTCGTAGTTCGGTGGCCTCTGCACCCCACTCGCCGGCAGCCGCGGGAAATCTCTGCGGCAGGTGACGTCACACAGGGCACAGTCGGGCGCTTCCCCGGCACGCTGGCCGCGGGTTGGGTTGGGAGGGCCGCGCTGGTCACTCGCGGTCGGTGCTGGTACCACAGGGGGTGGAGGGGGAGGGGACAGGGCAGGGAGGGCCGAGCACCCCCAGTGCCAGGCAGTCACACCTGTCATCCCACACATGAAGCAAGATGAGACAAAGACTGGTGCATCTGCAGTACTCTCTCCTTCTGCAGCACTGCGAGGGCACTCCTTGGCAGTATGTTGGTCGCCACATGCTGCACAGCGTGCCTTGCCCTTGCAATACTTAGATACATGGCCACTTCTCATGCAGTTATAGCAGATCACAGGGGATGCCCTCCACGGCCGCACGTGGCTGGCGGGCATGTATTGTCCAAAGAAGTGGTATGTACTGGGAGGTGGTTGCTCTCCTTTCCATATTATGGGGATGCGGTTTAGTGGTTGCCCATCCTTGTGCACTCTTATGGCCTTGTGAACTCCGTCAAGTGCATACGCATTTTTAAGACTCGAGATCCTGTTGTAGTGTGTCACAAGGTATTCGTCATATTTTTCTCGTTTTTTTTTTTCATCACATAATTTGAAGGTAATACCTCGAATTGATCCTTCAATAAGATCGTCAATATATTTCTGCTGAGAGCGAGCGACAAGGTCGAAGGGGGTACCGCCCAGGGCCGGAGGGTCGTTGCCGAGGTCCTGTAACCATTTCATTTTTCTTGATTTCGTTGTGCCTTCAAGGAAGGCGAGGCGAATATAATTTTTCTTTGGTGCCAGTGGCGTCTTACCGGCATTGTCAGTCTTTCTTTTTTCCCTTGCTTTCGACTTCACTAATGTGAAGCCGTCACTTACTCCTTCAGCGTCGCCCACCTGGGCGTCGGGATCACCTTCAGCACATGCCCGTTGCATGGCAATGGATTCAGTAGGGCTATCCACTAAACTACAGAATGAAGCGCACTCTTCAGCCGCAGGAGGGATGGGACAGTTATCCACCGAGTCCCCCCCCCTCATTGTTTACATTGCGGTTTCCCCCCATCGTGGGGGTTGTAATAATATGTGTGGGGTGTATGATCCCACAGGGTGGTACTCTGGTTCTCTGGTTTTGTTCTTGAAGGTGTATAGAGTTAAAGTTGTCGCTGATTCACAACTTTATTTCTGCGAGAGTATGGTAGCAGGACGGGCAAGGCAGGGTGACCTGCCTGGAAGGCAGAAGTGTCCCGACCTACCCGCTTGCTGGCAACAAGCGGTCTGTCTTAACTGCTCAGAAATTTATATGAACAAACATCGTTTTGAAACATATCATAATGAAAAACATGAAAGATTTTGAATGAACAAAAATTCCGTTACATATGGTCACATGATGGTTTCGTGGTGAAGGAACAAGGGTACCTCATATACAGTTGTGTGTAAGAAGAGAGTTATGGTGTTTACAAGACTAAAAAGGTTCATGATAAGGAGACAAAATTGCTGAGTATTCACAAAACATAAAATCATTTCGAATATCGATAAAGATAGCGCTAACATATATAGTGATTCAGAATAAGCATTCTCTGACGAACATTTTGAGTATAAACAACACATAATTGTACACAGAGACAACAGAATAACAGCATGGGAATTGTTTATAAGCAATAAAGGTGGGATTAGCGTGTTCTAAGGGTGATTTATCAATTGTCACGGCTGTAGACCTGTTGGGGTCGGCTGAGGACAGTGGAGTTATTATAAGAGAAGATACACATGGCTTTTTCTGGTATGTGAGGCATAAAGATCACGTATCCATTTCACTACAGGGGTGACCTGGCCCGCCTGGCTCGCCTGCCTCGTGACAGGTTAATATATATCGTTCAGGCTAACTGGGCACTCAGCTCTAACGGTTACCACAGCAGTACTTGGCACTCGGTAGAGGAATTATTAAGTTCCCTTACAAGCATAACTATTATCACATCACTACTGTCATGTCAATGACTTGCGAGTTATATGAGCACCAAAAGTTCATGAACTCCTTGTACAAGTTCCTCGTATATGACGCAAGAGATTCGTGTGTAAGAGACAAGGACACCAGAGCATGGGCACCACACGACCTCTCCGGTCCACGGTGGTTTATTGAGTGATTCACTCGTAAGTTAAGTAAGTTTATTACCACCCTGGTTATCTGCTCAGGCTGGGCAATCATGATTACAGTTATACATATATCTGACATAGTACAAAAGTGTGAATTTGGGAAATTTTACATGGTAAAATAGAATTATAAGCA
>NW_023647922.1:0-7027 GCF_015228065.2 Penaeus monodon
TTTTTTGAAAAACTTTTATTTGCCAAAACAAATTTGTTTCCCTTTCAAAAGTTTTCCCCCAACGATTTTTTTTTAATTAACAAAAAACCCCCCTCCCTGGGTATTTTTACTCATTTAGCCTTATCTAATTGAATGACCCAAATTTACCTTTTGGAAAAGCAAATAGACGTAAAATTTCACTCCAGTTGTTGGTAAAAAACTAAAATTCCCATGAAGTTAACTGGCACGCCTACATATTACCTATTTAAACATTGACAATATGAGCAAAAAAAAAATTTCATATTATATAAAAATTTTGGGATGAGTCATTAATATATGTCAGTTTCAAAATCAACCCCCTAAACTTCAAAATAATGTTTTGAAAAGATGGAGGGAAATATCGGGAGTTTTATAAATCCCGGTCGTAACTGCATTTCCCCCCCATCCCAAACCACGCAAAAGCTTACTGCAAAAGCGCTCCATTTAACTGCTCTCTATCTTTTGGTTGCAGCATACTGATTTTTTTGGGAAAATAAATAAAAAGGGACTTTAAGCTTATATTGAGGGTCTTGTCCCTCAATGATGCAATCAGGGCTCAAAAAGTGAACCACTTTTTGTATACAAAATTTAAAACAAATTGCGTGGCATATCCCTGCCCTTGGTTTTTTCCCTGCTTGCCAGACTCAAAAGAGTCACTGTGTGGTGGGTTCGGGATAAGGGTTAAAGAAAAATATACTAATTATTTCTATTTTTATTAACAAATGTGAAAAATTTCACCTGCATAGGCAAATGTCTGCTGATGCCTTTTTCTCTGCTATATGAAGAGGGGGCTTAGAAAATCTGAAAAGAGCAAACAGCTTTTAAGAAATTTGAAAAAAAAAATAACAAAAAATTAAAATCAATAACCTTTTTGATGGAACCAAAAATTGTAAAGGGATACAAATGTTTAAATAAAAACCATTTCCCTATTATAGTTGGGATAATTTACAATGTTCATCATGCAAATTTTTTGTTTTTATGATGCAGAAAACTCCTCGAAATGCTTAGCACTTATAGAACATATTAACCCATTGCCGACGGGTGGCTGTACGTACTACCATGCATGGGGGACCATCTGCCGGGGGCACTAGCACATGCCATAGAGTATGCATGGACACCATGTTTTTTTTTTGTTACAATCGGGGCAAAAGTTTTTTTTCCCATGAAAGTGTGTTTAAAGTGGGTTTAACCTTTTCTCTTTTTACCAGCAACAAAAAAAAAAAAAAATGAAACAAACGAAAATTTTCACCCCCATGATGCCACACGTTATTTTTTGGGGACTATAGATTGAAAAATGATAAACTATGGAGTGTATAACAAAAATACCCTTCACCCTCGATTTATCGGGAAAGTTTGGCAAGTAGAACTGTAAAAAATAATGAAAATTGAAAATCAAAATATCTTCGTATATTAGAAGAAAAAGGCTGGGATCTGGTATTTTGGGAGAGTGGTCGCGCATGCTCGGGGGAGATATAAACCCCCGGGGCGAGGCCCCGGCCTCTATGAATTACCCCTCAATTTTGGGTTACCCGCACAAAATCAAAAACTTCTTAACAGGGAAAAAAATAAATAATAAATAAAAAGGACCCTGAAAAAACAAAAAATTTTAGTATTTGATGTTGCTGTAAGTTCTGATCAAACAGAAAACTTGGGCTAACAGCAAATCGTTTACTGCACCACTTGCAATAAGAATGTTCTTGTTTTCCCCTGGGTTCCCCTGGGAAAAGTTAATTTTGATTACAATGTGAATTCCTAATTTATATTTTCTTTTTCTCTGATTTTAAACATTACTGGACTGATAAAAAAAACTTACTTGTTTACCACATCAGTTTTGGGATGAATTTTTCAGAGAAGCCAACAATTAGGTGTGTCCTCATCAAGGCCAGTAAAGCATCATTTCACGTTAAAAAATAATAAACAATCATTAAACTGTATATCAATGCTTATAAAAAAGGGAAAAAAAGTGGGTGATAAATATTCTCCTGTGTTTATTCAAAGGGGAAAACTAAAAAAAAAAAAAGGGGTAAAGTGATAAAAAATAAAAAACCTTCTATCATGGGAAAAAAAAAAAAGGAATGCTCATACATTCCTCTAACAGACCAAAATCAAACAATCATTGTCTACTCTCTCTTCCACCCCCCCCCCCTCCTCTCTTTTTACCTTTTTTTTCTCTCTCTCTCTCCCTTCTCTCCTCTCTCTCCTCTCTCCTTTCTCTCTCCCCTCACTCTCTCTCTCCCCCCTTCTTTTCTCTCTCCTCTCTCTCTCTCTCTCCTTCCTCTCCTCTCTCTCTCTCTTTTCCTTTCTTTTTTCCCCTTTCTTTCTTTCCTTTTCTTCCTCTCCTCTCTCCCCAACCTCCTCTCTCTCTCTCTTCTCTCCTTCTCTCCTCTCTCTCTCTCTCTCTCCTTCTCTCTCTCTCTCTCTCTCCTTCTCTCTCTTCTCTCTCTCTCTCCTTTCTCTTTTCTCTCTCTTCTCTCTCTCTCTCTTTCCTTCTCTCTCTCTCTTCTTCCTTCTCTCTCCTCTCTCCCCCCTTCCCTTTCTCTCTCTCTCTCTCTCTCTTCCCTTCTCTCTCTCTCTCTCCCTTCTCTCTTTTCCCATCTCTCCCTCTCTCCTTCTCTCTCTCTCCTTCTCTCTCTCTCTCCTTTTCCCTTTCCTCTCTCCTCCCCTTCCCTCTCTCTCCCCCTCTCTTCTTTTTCCTTTTTCTCTTCTCTCTCCTTCCCCCTTCTTCTCTCTCCTTCTCTCTCTCTTCTCTCCTTTTCTCTCTCTTCCTCTTCTTTTTCTGTCTCTCCTTCTCTCTCTCCTTCTCTCCCCCCTTTCTCTCCTCTTTTCCCTTCTTCTCCCTCTCCTCTCTCTCTCTCTCTCTCTCTTTTTTCTCCCTTCTTTCTTTCCCCTTTCTCTTTCTCTCTCCTCTCTTCTCTCTCTCCCCCTTTTTTCTCTCTTTCTCCCTTTTTTCTCTCTCTCTCTCCTCTCTCCCCTTCTCTCCTTTCTCTCTCTCTCTCTTCCCTCCTTCTCTCTTCTCCCCCTTCTCTCTTTTCCCTCCTTCTCCCCTTTCTCTCTCTCCCTTTTCCCTTTCTCCTTCTCTCTCTCTTTTTTTCTCTCTCTCTCTTTTTCCTTTTTTCTCTCCCCTTCTCTCCTTTCTCCTCTCTCTCTCTCTCTCTCTCCTTCTCTGCCATATTATTCTCTACTTCACTGTAAAATCAGGGGGCAAAGATATACCCCCAAAACCCTTTTTCACGATTCAGATGTTTTCCCTAAAAATGTAAAGGTTTTTTTAAAAAAAAATAAGTAAAAGAGCGCCGTTGTTGAACGCCCCCACACAGTCAGCAAGACCAAAGTCAACATGCTACCCCAAATAAACATTAAATGCAAAATCTTCCTTTCACTTTGAAAAAATCGAAATGATATCACGGAGAGAAATATGGGACACCCTTTGATTGGGAAAAACATGGTTCATAAAGAAAGTCAAGTTTTTCATTAACATTAAAAATTTTTCAATTTATAGAGGGGATGCAGGGCGGGTGGAGGATATCTAACGAAGGACCCCTTTTAAAATAAAATAAATCTTCACCAAGCTGCAAATTACAGCTGTAGGGGAAATTTTGTGACTTAAAAGAAATATGTTTCCCTCCTTATTTTTGGGTACGCTATAGACCCCTCATCTACAACTGAATCATTTGACTACCTGAAGATATTTTTAAAAAATGTCATGAAAAAAAAACCCTTTTTTTTCTCTTAGGGATTTAAAACGAACCTGAACAAACCAAATGAAAAAATTACTGGATTTTAGGAAAAAAAAATTAAAAAAAAACTCAAAAATAAACCTACCGGATCACAGAACACACTTCATCCGGCTAAAAACTCATAATATAAAACAGATCGCCCTCATTACGTATAGCGACTTTTCCCCTTTGTCAAATTGCAGACCACGAACTTTTTAACTTGACAATAATATAAAGAGACCCGCGCAACCATCAAAAAAACTTCCCGTGACCTGACAAAATTACACCCCCAATCACTTTGTCAAAATATTAGTCCCAGCCAGCGCCCTCTTAGAGTTTTTAAACAGATGCTTTAAACAGACAAGTAAACATTCTCCGAACGTACTGAAAAATATATAGATGCCACTGCCCCCCTTAAAACCCAAAAATTTTTAGACGTCCCCCCGCCCATGGATAAAGAGAATCAGAAGACTTAAAAGACCGAAAAACCTCACAAATTTCTCAAAACAAATAGAACCGACATCGCCCTTACTCGAGATAAACAAAAAAAAAAAAATGTTTAAACATTAAACCCTCAGCAAAAAAAATGTATTTCCAGAAAAATTCAATGACTGTAAAAAAACACACCCAAAAAAAATGGAAAACAATTAAAACTTATGCCAACAAAAAACACCATACAGAACTCCCCAGATTCCATAAGAGTATAGAACATCTAAACGACTACTTTTCAAATATCGGTAGACTCACCATGAAAGAAGCGCTTCCTTCCCCAAAACACAACCGGACAAGGTTCTCAAAAAATGCTTTTTAACCACCCAAAAGGAGTGGAAACAAAAGTCTTAACAAAAAACATTTTCGTGAAACGAATGCTGTAGGGGTGGATAAAATTGCTTTTTTTGTTCTCAAAGAAAGCTTTTTCCCGCAATTGCATTCATTTAACTGTCATTATAAAAACATCTATAGTCACCGGTACTTACCCTCACTGTGGGAAAATGGGATCATAAAACCCATCTTCAAATCGGGGATGCAGAACAATTTAACAATTATCCCTATAAATTTATCCCATAATATCTAAAGTGCTAGAAAAAATTTTTTTTTAAATCAACTATCAACATTTTAAAATCTAAACATCTTTTTCCGAAACGCAAAATGGGTTTAGAAGTTTACCCTGAACAGCCTTTTTAAAAATCACAAAAAATATTATGATAACATAGAAAAGAATCAAAAAAATCTACTCACATTTGTGATCTCTCAAAAAAATTTGACAGTGTCAGCCATGAAACCTGCTGAAAAAATAAAAATATGGAATTTACAACTTTTTTAGAAGTTATCTATCCCAAGAACACAATCATCAAATTCGTAATAAAAGTAACTAAGAAAGCAGTCCTTTCGGATCCCACAAGGCTCCATTTAGGCCCATCTTATTCACTATATTCTAAACGACTGTCAACCATTGCAAAAACTGCCCCCCTAGTCCCTATTCGATGACTCTCAGTTTTTTTCACGCTGCCCCCGTAAGCAATCTAAATGAATTTATAAGAAATACTCAACTACTCTTTCAGAAGCAAAAAAGTATTTTGACCAAAAACCCCCTCAAAATAAATCCTGACAAACTCAAAGCATCTTTATAGGCAGTCGCAAAAAATAGCCAAATCCCTTTTAAACCATCATAGAATTTTAAGGCATCAAATTAAAACCCAAGCACTTCGGAAAAATCTAGGAGACACATAGACAAAAAAATGACTTTCGAGACACACTTGACAACATTCCAAAAAAGTAAAAGGCAGCTGATATACCTAACTCAATAAAAAACAAAATCCCCACTGGGCGAAATTTTTGTTGTACAGTCCCTTGCCTCAGCATTTTAAAATATTGTTCCAACATATGGGGTTCAACCAAAAAAACCAAAAACAAAAAACACAAAACTACAAAACTTTGCCGCAGAGTGGGAAAGGGAAGTAAATAAACATGACCCCATAAACCCCCACTTAAAAAAATGAAAAGGCTAAAAGTTCAAAAAAAAATGTCAATTTTTACATGTATACTCATCCATAAATTCAAAAAGGGGACTTCCTCATTGGTTAATGCCTCTACAATCAAAGGTACAAAAAAGGCTCCAAACCCGACAGATTAACTCTCCAAAAAATCAAAAACGGAAACCCGGGGCAAGCAAATGCAAATCCGAGGGCCCAGATCTGGAACAAAATAACACCCCAAAAAATTAGAAACACCCCCAACCCGCTTACTTTCAAAAAAAAATTTAAAGGGAAAATCTTTTAAATTTTCAATGACATAGGGTTTTTTTAAAACAAGCAAAACCCTGTAAAAATTATTTCTAAAGGGTTTACCATCTTTTTCTATTTTATTTTATTTTTTATCTTCCCCACCATTTTATTTTCTATTTTTTTATTATTCGTTTACTTTTGATGTCATATTATGTAAAAGAAATTGTAATTTAAAGGGAAAAAGTGTTTTACTTTTTCTTTGACTCTTCTTTTCCTCTCTTTTCTCCTTCTCTCTCTCTCCTTCTCTCTCTCCTCCTCTTCCTTCTCTCTCTTCTCTCTCTCTCTCTCTCCCCCTTTTTCTCTCTCTTCTTCTTTTCTTTTCTCTCTCTCTCTTTTCTCTCCTCTCTCCTCTTTTCTCCCCTTTTTTTTCTTTCCTCTCTTCTCTCTCTCTCTCTTTCTCTCTCTCTCTCCTCCCGCTCTCTCTCTCTTTTTTTCTCTCTCCTTTCCCCCTTTTCCCCTCTCTCTCTCTCCTCCCCTTTTTCCTCTCTCCCCCCTTTTTCTCTCCTCCCCTCTTCCCCTCTCCTCTCATCCCCTCTCTCTCCTCCCCTCTTTTCCCCCCCCTCTCTCTCTCCTCCCCTCTTTTTTTTTTTTTTTTTTTTTTTTTTTTTTTTTTTTTTTTTTTTTTTTTTTTTTTTTTTTTTTTTTTTTTTTTTTTTTTTTTTTTTTTTTTTTTTTTTTTTTTTTTTTTTTTTTTTTTTTTTTTTTTTTTTTTTTTTTCCCCCCCCCCCCCCCCCCCCCCCCCCCCCCCCCCCCCCCCCCCCCCCCCCCCCCCCCCCCCCCCCCCCCCCCCCCCCCCCCCCCCCCCCCCCCCCCCCCCCCCCCCCCCCCCCCCCCCCCCCCCCCCCCCCCCCCCCCCCCCCCCCCCCCCCCCCCCCCCCCCCCCCCCCCTTTTTTCATTTCTCTCTCTTTTTCTCCCCTCTTCCCCCCCTTTCCCCTCTCTCTCTCTTTTTCTCTCTCTCCTCTTTCTTCTCTCTTTTCCCCCTCCCTTTCTTTCTCCCCCTTCCCCCC
>NW_023647924.1:0-5000 GCF_015228065.2 Penaeus monodon
AAAACATACATATATATATATATATATATATTATATATAATATATATATATATATATATTTATATATATATATATATATATTATATAAATATATAAATTATAATATATATATTATATATATATATATATATATTATTATATATATTATAATATTTATATTATTATATATGTATTTTTTTTTTTTCTTCAAATTTTTCCATGTTCATGGGTCGCCGGTGCGGATTTTTTGTACCGCATTTTCCTCGGTTTTGGCACGTTTTTACGACCGAAGGGGCCCTTCCTGCCGCACCCTCCCCTTCATCGGGGTTAAATGGGACCGCCGGAACATGCCATGGACTTTTGGACCCCCATGAGGGAGACAATCGAGGTGAATTTCCCTTGTCTGTGGGAACAACGCCCCAGTCGGTAAATCGAACCCCGAACTCAGATTGCCGTCGGCCCCAGTTTCGAGTCCGTGCTCTAACCACTCGGCTGAAATTTTAAGTTTTGCTTGACCACGGGGCTCAGCATAACCTCCCTTTTGGAAAAAATGTTATAATATGTAATAAATTTTTAAAAAATAAATATTTATATATATATTTATATATATATATTATTTATATATATTTTAAAAATAGTCGTGTGCGTGTGTGTTTACGTATGTGGTTCAATTTGAGTCTATGTGCATCAGACACAAAAATAGAAGATAAAAAGAATTTTATGGGGGAAAAAAAATAGGAATAAAAATATGATAATATTTCCCCTATAAAATCTTGAATTTACGTATTCTGTGTTTTTGAAAAAACATTGCATTACTTGATCCCTCTATTTTTTTTTTTTTTCATCTCCCTTGTCATTTTGCTAAAAACCCCAACCTTATTTCATGATTTTAAATGTTCCACGCAGTACA
Source organism: Penaeus monodon (assembly GCF_015228065.2). Lineage (NCBI taxonomy): Eukaryota > Metazoa > Arthropoda > Malacostraca > Decapoda > Penaeidae > Penaeus > Penaeus monodon. Next base: position 890 of record NW_023647924.1, read on the forward strand.
AATTGAAAAAATATGTATATATAATAAAAAAAAGCAAAACCGAAATGTTTGAAAACTATTTTTATCCATGTGTATGCGGGGCCCAAACCCTCCGAAATTTCCCCCATTGCTAATGTTTCACGCGAAAAAAAAAGGTGAACTTACGCATGGGATATTTTCATTACGTGCAAGAGGAAAGTGCCATAGCCCACTGAGGGGAAGCAAAAAACTTCCACTGTGTGGAGTGTTTTTCTTCCTGTGGTAGTTTGTTTGTAAATTCGTTTGGGAGTGGGGGGGGGAGGGGGAGGGGGAGCTGTGGGGTTTTTTTTTTGTATGTTAGTGTTTTGGGTTGTGTGGGGAGAAGTGGGTATCTGTGGATGAAATTTTGAGGGGGGTGTGCTTATGGGGGTTCCCTTTAATTCGTGTGACTTTAAAAATTGGGGGTGCATATGTATATGACACAAACCCGCTTCGCACATAGTAGACGGTCGAGAGAAAAGAGAGAGAGGGAGAGAGAGAGAGGGGGGGGGGGGGTAAGAGCGGGATAGTAGAAAAGGGGAAAAAGGATTTGGAGATAAGAGAACGAAATAAAGGGAAAGCAGGAGAAGAGTGGAGTCAAAAGGAAGAAAGGGGAGAAAAAAACCGGAGAGGAGAGAGAGCGGACGAGAGAGAGAGAGAGAGAGAAGAGAGAGAGAGAGGAGAGAGAGAGAGAGAGAGGGGAAGAAAAGGGGGAGGAGGGAGAGAGAGGAAGGAGGGGGTGTCGAAAAGAAGAAAAGATAGATGATAAAAGTTTGTAGATAGATAATAGTAGATAATAGATAGTAGAAGAGAGAGAGAGAGAGAGAGGAGAGAGAGAGATGGAAAGAAGGAAAAAGAGGGTAGAAAACAAAGTAAAAATACGAGTCAAATAAAAAATATGTGTGAAAGAAACTATGACAGAAACAGCAAAAAAAAAAAGGGAAGGGGCAATAGAAACAGCAATAGTTAAAAATAATAATAATCTGATAATAATGTTTAAAACAATATAATTAAAATTTAATAAGATTTCTCTAATAAGAGATATGGAAAGATATATGGTGATGATAAAAACAATAGGGAAAATGTTTAATTTATGAAAAAAGAGATAATATTATAGTTTAAAATGAAAATGATCACATAATGGTAAGAACATTGTATCTAATGATAACGAAACAAAAAAACCCCCAAAAAAAATCTTAACTGAAATTGGTGGGGTAATAAAAATGATGAAAAATAAAAATAATAAAAATGAAAATGATAAATAATAAAAATATAAAAAAAATAATATTTATTAATTATTATAAAATGATGATAAAAATAATGAAAAAATAAAATAATAATAATAAAATAAAAATAATTTTACTAATTAATAATATTATATTAATAATAAATAATAATGATAAAAATATACATGTTAAAAACATTTAAATGCTAGAAAAATTTAAAAAATATATATAGTGATAATAATAAAAATAATATGAAAATTTAAATAATAATTTATAATAATAAATAATAAAAATAATAATAAAAATAAAAAAATAAAAAGAAATAATGAAAAAACCAAAAAATTTTTATATTATTATTAAAATAAAAATAATAATAATAATAATATGATAGTTAAGATTCGTAATATGAGCGCCGCGTCTTTTTGTATGATTCAGTGTGGCCGTGGTGTGCCTTTGTGGCGTGTGTGCGGGTGTGGTGGGTGGGTGTGTGGGGTGTGTGTGGGGTTGTGTGTGTGGGTGTGTGTGTGTGTGTTGTGTGTGTGTGTGTTGGGGTTTTTTTTATATTTTCCAAATATCACCCCCTTTTAAATCAAAATGATTTTCGAATTTCACGTCCAAAAGTCACAGGGAATATGATATAAAGTGTAAATTAAAAGGGGAATGCACTGATGGACCACGAAAGGGAAAAACATGTGGGTTTTTTAAATAGATTAAAACAATAGGAACTGCAAAAACAAAAAACACCAGTGTGAAGGAAAATAATGAAAAAATAATAAAAATAATAATAAAATAATAATAAAATAATAATAATAAAAAAATAATAATAAGAATAATAAATAAAAAAAATTAAAAATAATAATATAATAATAATAATAATAACAATAAAAATATGATGTAATGTATCAGAGCAAATTACGATAAAAATTAATGAACAATAAAAATGGTGCACCCCATACTCGTATAACTACAGAACTACATTTTTTTAAAATCATAGAAATAAAAAAACTCCTCCTTAAGTTACCTCATCCTCCCTCTTAAGTACTCCATCCCCCCCCCCCTTTCCCCCTTAAAGTTACTCCACTCCACCCACCTCCTTAACTCACCAAAAGCTAGTCCTACCCCAAAACCCCCCATAACCAAAAATCACAAGGAATGGAAGTCAGGAGAGAGGAGCTCACACGCAGATGGTGAAATATTCATGGGTTACCTACCGGCTTCTGCCCCCTTTATAGGTGAATACGTTAACCCTAGATATCAGCACTCACATTTACGGCTAAATTTTATTAACACATGCTGGAAATTCGGGACTGACAAAATTTTTAAAAAAGAATGTCGTTTTCGTGTCTAGATCCGATAGGTTAAATGCTTTTATTTGGTTGTTTTTGCATTCACAGGGGAAAATGTATGTACTACGGTTAGGCAGTATTGTTTAGTTTTGAGGTTGAAAATAATATTTTGTACCGATGTAAACTTGAAAGTAAATGAAAGTAAATAACGATTTTAAAAAATTAAAACCTTTTACATTTGATTATTCATATGTAAAAAACCCTTCTTTTTCAACCAAACTACACGTAGGCGCATCCCTCAAAACACATACTATATATTTTTATTTTTTATCATCATTGTCTTGCTTTACCCTTGAATTCCAAATTCTGCGTTTCTTTTTTTTTATATAATTCTGAAACATTTTGTCCCCTGCCGCCTGAACTCGTGTCCATTGTCAAATCTGAAATCTGTATCATTTAGATACGGGGACCATGGAAAAAGGGGGTCCTCTACTGCAATTATGGTTAGAGCCGGAAGATTTGCTTATCAGAATGAATTTTCCTTTTTTGGGAAAATATTGGATATCTTACTGATTCTTATTATATCAGATAAAAAAAATTAATAGTGATGATCTAATAAAGACCAAAAACAATGTAACAGAACAACAAAAACAACTAGCAATAAAAATAATTAACAATAAAATAAATAAAATAAAATAAAATAATAAAAAGAAAAAGAAGAAGAAGAAGATGATGGATAGTTATAATAAAAAATAACAATAATGTATTAATATAATTATAATAACAGTGAAAAAATGATAACAATAATAATAAAAAAAAATAAAGTAATAAAAGATAATGATAATAAAGATAATAAGATAATAATGATAATAATAAAATGTAAAATAAAATAATAATAAAAAATAGTAAAAAAAGTAATAATAAAATAATAATAAAAATAATAATATAAAAAAGATATTAATAATAATAATAATAATAATATAAAAAAGTATTAATAATAAAAATGATACTACTACTACTACTACTATACTATTAATGATAATAATGCAATGAAATTAAAAACAATGAGTAAAGGCCTGAAGAAAAAAAAATAAAGATAACTAACAAAAAATACTATATATCTCACAATAATAAAAATAAAATAAAGATAATAAAAATGAAATAATATGATAATGTTATCATAATGTATAATAAAATTTACTATGAGTTAATAATTACATAAGAGATGGTGATGGATGATGATGATTATGATGGAATGATGATGAGATGATGATGATGATGATGATGAATGATGATGATGTGTGAGATGAGATATGATGTGATGATATGATTATAATAATAATAAAATAAAGATAAAAAATTTTTACTATTGCAGTAGTAATATAATAATAAAAATAAAAATATAAAGATAATAATAATAAAAATGAAAAAAAATAATAAAAATAATAACAAAAAAAATGTAATAAAATGTAATGAGATGATGATGATGATGATGATGATGATATGATGATGAGAGATATCATCTCATATCATCATCACATCATCTCCTCATCATCACACCATGATCACACTTATGGGTTTTTATTATCATTGCTGAAATAG